>NC_059426.1:131394834-131694834 GCF_021028975.2 Sphaerodactylus townsendi
GGGCTGTCCCTGCTTCCAAGATCAGGCAAGATTGGACTAGTCTAGGTCATCCAGGTTAGGGCATTTTGGGATGAGCAGGGGGATTGCCATCTAGGGTTGTTTGTCAGTGAAAAGGGCAGAAGTACCCCTTCCCCTCCTTGTAATATTTATGGAGGTGGATGCTTGCTAAAAAGCAAGTGCTCTTGCCCTGGGATGTGTTTTGTCTGAATATTGATAGCATTTCTAATCTTGGTAGACCTCATTTCATGGAATGGAAATGGTATCTCCATAAGTACCATCTTCTAGGGAAAACAACATGGGAATACAGAAGGCTCCCTGCCTGTTGTACTTCTAGAAAAACTTGGCTAGTATCTATTGGACTAGACACTAGATAGAGACTGGGTTGAAGACAAGATTAGGATTGAAACCTGAAACAAGTCTTTATTTTCATTTCTTTTACAAAATTTATATCCCACCTTTCTGCCCTCACCAGGGCAACCAAGGTGACTAACAAAATATATACAATAAAATCAAATTTAATCACTCCCAATGAGATCATTAAAACTATTAAAACCAAAGCTAAAATGCAAAGACATAAGAACAATTAAATAAGGATTTCCCTTTATGCCACAAGAAGAGAACTTCCCATTTTTCACTCACTAGTATTCTCCACAGTGCTGCCTGATATTCTGTCTGCAGCTTAAAGTGGCAGGACCTAAAGAAGGCACAGGCTATCCAGTAATTAACCATGCAGCCTGCCATCATATTAACTTAATCAAACCAAAAGAATACCAATTACATCCAAGCTACTGGCTAGTCCATGAACACCTGGAGAGCTGCAGGTTGCAGACCCCTGGTATAGCAGTAGTGATGGACAAAAAACCCTTTTGTGTTTTGGGTGGCGCAGAAATAAAATAAAAGTTTCAGGAAGAGAGAGTTGTTGAGCTTGCATGTGCATCTCATGCCACTCTTCTCCATTCTTGCCCAAAGCTGGATGACTAAATCTAGTATAAAGTTACCTTTATGTCCCTGTGACACACAAATATAGGTTTATGGCTCACATGGGCTTAATTAAACCAAGACTCTAACCCTGGGAGTAAACCATGGTTAGAATCGCCATCAGGTGAAAATTTTAATTTCGGCCAAGATGTGCACTTGCATTTGTTAATCAAAGGCCACTGGAGTTAGTTTTAAACATACATTTCTTCATCACGCTTAGGACAAGGAGGGAAGTGTGCATGTGTGGGCCTAGGAATAAGCTGGATTTGTGCAGATTTAGACTTAATGTTGACTTGATATGAATGCAGCCTGGATTAATTTCTGTTGAACATCATAGTAAGTACCATGCAGTTAGTTTTTTTTAAAGGAGGTGCAGTTGACATATGCATGAGGAGAAACACTTTGTTTTGGTTTTAAAAGAATGGTGGGTGCAAGGCTATTTTATTTATTTTCATTCTGAAATACTACACAGAATGTTACTTTTAATAAAGTTTTGCTTATATTTTCTGCAACAGGATTGAAAAATATATTCATTTATTCATTATTAAAATAAGCTCATTTTGTGGGGAGGAAGGATAATTACAAGGAATAATGTCCTATTAGGATCCACTTGTTTTAAATGAATATTTTTAAAATGTTTGGTGAATATGAGAGGGTTTTTTATTGATTGTATTTGCCACGTATATAGTATAATTGTCTTTGATCCGAATGCTTTTAATGATATTTATTACCATACCCACATGGTAACATATTATTAAAGCATGAATTAATAAATGAGGAAGCCCTTTTTTTTAAGTCTGACATTATTGTGGCAGAATGCATTTTAGAAATGCTTACTTACAAATGGGAACAATAATGCCCATGCTATTATTATAATGGAAGTAAATATAATGGAAGTAAAAGAACTTATATTTGCTGGAAACTTATGTCAAGCAGGCATTTTATGCAGCATTTAAGAAAACTATATTGTAATATGGAGCTGGTAGATTCGGTAAGGCTGCAGTGCTGAAACACCAGGGTAGATCTAATTTGGTTCAGTTAGAAAAGCAGAATAAGTACTATTATGGTTATTGCATTTTACTCTTCTTCTAAAGTGCTCAAGACATGAACTTTTTAAAAAATTTACTTCAATTATAGCCTTCCTTCCTCACTGAAACTCAAGGCAGATTACAGAATATAAAACAATCTATCAGCAGCGGCCGCCAATTAACAGTACAGTTGGACTAGGATTACAGAACTATACAACAGTACAAACAGGGAAAAACTGTTTGAGGCATGACATACCATAATATTTATTTATTTATTTATTTATTTATTTATTTATTGTATTTGTATTTGTATTTGTATTTGTATTTGTATTTGTATTTGTATTTGTATACCGCCCTCCCCGAAGGCTCAGGGCGGTTTCCAACAAAATAAAAAGTTAAAACATCATATATATAAATTAATTAAAATACATAAAATGTTAGACTAAAGATGGCTTCAGCTATTCTATTCCCCCTTTTATGAACCCACGGGAGGCCAGATGTTTGCTTTTTGTTGCAGTTGATATCATCCCGGCTGGCCAAATGCCTGGCGGAACAGGTCCGTTTTACAGGCCCTGCGGAAACTTTGTAAATCCACTTGGGGGCCTAGTCTCACCTGGAAGCCTGTTCCTCCAGGTAGGGGTGGAAACCGTAAAGCCACAGGCCCTTGTAGAGGCCAGCCGGATGTAGCAGGGCCAGGGATCACCAGTAGGTCCGCCTCCGATGTGAGCGGAGGGGCCTAGAAGGAAGATATAGGAAGATTATACTTAGGTGCTTGCAGGGAGCCAAGGCATGAGTAATGGCTTTAAAGGTCAAAACCAAAACTTTAAACGCCAGCCCGGTGTTCGATGGGGCGGCCAGTGCAGTTGGTATGGGACCGGAGTAATCCGGTCCCTTGCCTGTTGCTCGAGGAAGGAGTCTGGCTGCCGCATTCTGTACTGGTTTCAGTTTCCGGATCATGGCCAAAGGTAAGCCAGCGTGAAGCGAGTTACAGTAGTCTAATCTAGAAGGTGACCGTGGCATGGATCACAGTGGCCAGATCAGAACTGGAGAGATACGGGGCCAGTTGCTGTGCCTGCCGCGGGTGGTAAAAAGCTGCCTGGGCTGTCTGGGTGACCTGGACCACCAATGATAAAGATGGATCGAAGAGTCACCCCCAGGCTCTTAGCGGACAAAGAGATTGTTTAACGTCTCGCCAAGAAGGGTAGGTGAGCCAAAGGCCACCGGACACTCTCCCTGGCCCAGCCACAGGACCTCTGTCTTGGGTGGATTCCAACTGGCTGACTTGCACTCCAGCCAACCAGCCACAGCATCAAGACAAGCAGCTGGAGAGCATCAGGGCCAGAGGTCGGGCTGCCCTCCATTGTGAACAAGAGCTGGAGGTGTCATCAGCGTAGTGATGCCACCGCAGCCCAAAACTCTGAACTAGACTCGCTGGGGGGGGTGCATGTAGATATTAAAAAGCATCGGGGGAGAGTATAAACCATGCGGCACCCCACACATAATGGGGCGAAGCTTGGAGATCTCACCCCCCGGTACCACCTGCTAATCCCGATCTCGGAGGAACGAGATCAGCCAATTTAAGGCTGAATCTCGAACCCCGATACCAGCGAGTAGGTGGACCAAGGGAATTAAGTGGGTCTACCATATATAGGGCACTGCGGTGAGGGTCTAACAACATAACAGTGCCGAACCGCCTCTGTCCAGAATTGTAGTGGGAGGTGTCCTGAAAACAGTGACCAACACCCCGTCGGTCCCATGACCAGCGCGGAAGCCAGACTGGAAGGGATCCGAATACGTTTGTGTCATCCAGGAATGCGCTGGAGACTGAGCCGCCACCGCTTCGCTCAATTACCTTACCCAAGAATGAGTAGAATTGGAAACTGGGCGGTGATTGGCAGGATCTGGGATCTAGAGATGCGGTCTTGCTTTTAGGAGCGGGCGGACCACTGCCTCTTTAAGCCGACCAGGGAAAACTCCTTGCTCAAGGGAGCAGTTAACTATAATATACAAAGTGGATAACAAAGGTAGAAGACAGTCTAGCAAAAGGAATCCCCCCCCCCCCAAAACCCTTACAATAGACAGCACTGGAAATAACTTCTAAATCTTGGTTTAATTCAACCAAATACATATGGTTTCTACACATGACCACTGGAAGCTGTGCTATAGAGTTTCAAGGGGAAAGAATGGTGGAATAAGAGTTAGCTGACATAAGCTAGAAAACAAAAGCTATGCGAGCTTAGGAAGAATGGAATTTGGGGGCAATCCGGTCAGACTTATAGAGTCTAACTGCCTTCTAATTTGGCCTCGTTAAAAAGCAATGAGATAGAATCAGTGATTGAAGGGTTTGGGGGAGGCAGGGAATGGGAATCCCTTAAATAGTTTTCCAGAGGGAGACACCTATATAGTGCAACTTGGGTTCATTTCATTCATTTGTTTATTTAAAACATTTATATCTTGCCCATACTTCTTAGATTCTGGGTGGCTAACAATGTAGAACAACTTTCAAAAGTACATGTTAATGAACAAGAAAAAAACTAACATGCAGTGTAAAAACAAAAATTAAAAGATAAACAAAATACTTGCATAGATAAACTACTCTGCAGGCCTTCCTGAATGCAGCTAATTTGAAGCAGTGACCATATTTAGCCATTAGCGCACCAATTGTTACTGTTTCAGATCAAGCTAAAATGATATCTAGTATCCAAGAGCCATTGTGATTAATTTTTTCTTCCTCATCATTGCATAGCATGTTTTGAAAGCATCTAAGTAAGAAAAAGTAAAGCATTTTGAGGCATTTGTTTGAAGGTTGCTGTTGAACAGGAGTAAGTGGCATGGTAACAAGGAGTAAGTGGCATGGTAGCAAGTTGCCCAGTGGTTGCTGGCAGGGATGGAGCGAGGGGGAACTGCGCCTGGGGTGGGTGCATGCCCCGCGCCCCTTGAACGCCCCAGCCACGCCCCTGTACCGGCGGGGCACCCAGGGCATTGTATCCTCCTTGTCCCGTGAGCGCTACTCCACTGGTTGCTGGCACATCCAGCTCCAATGAGACCTCCTTCAAAGGCCAAAACAGCTGTGTAAAGGCCTCTCCCCAGCTTTTTCCTTGCAGAAACCAAGACTTGACAATCTTGTTGTTGCCTAACAACAGCCACTGAGGGCATCTGTTTCTTAAAGCTGCAGGTGCTTCTTTTCTCATTTGGAGAGAGTTAACAACCCATATATTTACATTTCAGATTTCACAGGGGGCATTCTGCAAACTTGAGGCTTTCCTCATGTTTGTAAAAAAAATTTTTTTTTCTGTCTGTCCATGTCTCCAGTGACATAATTTGAATATCCACAAGTGAGGCCATGTTCAGAATTTGACATACTGATAAAGAAGAGGGTGGAGAATATTCTTCCCTTTTCCAAAACATAATTTTCTGCTGCTACATGTATAGATCTACTCAATTCACTAGATGTTTACATAATTTAATAGCTTTTACTAGATTTTTGCTAGATTTACTAGATTCACATCTAGATGTACTGCTTCACATCTAGATTTACTTTAGCCAAATAAACATGTGCAAGTTCTCAGAATTTAACCTGAAGCAATCCATAGATTCGCTGTCATTAGTAAGAGGGCATCTTTTTTGTCTAAGTTTTGGGTTTTGGTGAACGTTGTTCTCAAAACAGAGATTTTTAGACTCTATCCATCACCTTCTCTGGATCCAGATTTGTGATCCAACTAAGTTATTCTTACCTTTTCCCTGTCAGCAGTTTGAAATGAATTTATAGATCAGTTTGGTTCATAAGCTGGTGATCAGAAAACTCCTTTCAGAGTGTGCACGTTTTTGAAAACTGAAAAGGAAATGCAATATGAGGAGAAGCTAAGATATCGTGACAATAAACCAGAGGGGAGCAAATCCACCCACCAGAAACAGTCTTTCCTGTCAGTCATAACTAAGTATTGCCTCTGGAAAGGTCAGTAGAGGCATTGCTAAGTGACAAAAGTGATTGGAGAAGGCCTTCATCAGCTGACCAAAGGTAAGAAACAATAAATAAATAAATAAATAAATAAATAAATAAATAAATAAATAAATAAATAAATAAATAAAAGGGGGAAAAGATCAAGCTTTATATTTTTGTCTTTTCTCTATTTAACACTGAATAGTGGAAATATTAAAAAACTTAACCCACTCCAAAACCTTATGGGAGCTTCCATTAAAGGTACCGGCTTATTGTCACCTATATATTCAATTATTTCATAACCCGTCTACTGCCTTGTAGTCTATGTTAAGTAATTATGACATTTTAAGAAAACTTTAAAAGAGAACCTAAATAAATATGTTTGGGCACTGAAAAGGAGCAAATAGTTGTGGAAGGTAATCATCAGCTTAAACCATGAATAGCAATAATGTGAGTAGTAGCATTTTAAAACAGAAATGTTCCAAGCTGTACAGTTAAAAGTTCTGTGGAGATGATGGAAATGTGTTACTGTCTTAGAAAACTACACGGATGTGCTTCCAGCATGGTCTTTATTCAAAATGCTATTTTCTTATATTGCTTATGTGTGATACCTACTTAATTTAAAAATATATTTTATAAAAGCAGGAATCTTTACAAATTATTTGTACTCCATTTTGATTAGGTTAACAGCAGGAGTAGGCAGAAGTATCATGACAGGGGTGGAGGAGGCCATTTTAACAGAAGGAGTTCCCCACCTGCTATTCATTCTGAGGACCACGTTATTATTTTGCCAACAATATTTCCTCAACATTTGGTTCCACATCATATGAAATGTACATACAGGGCAGCCTCAGTATAGACGGCTATGATTTCCTTTGTCCATAAGCATATATGCTGAGTTCTTAATTTTATTTTTCAGTAGGGTTGGTAGTAATGGAGGTGGGGAGTATTTATTACTTGAGCTATTATTAATAAATGGAAGGAACACTGCATAAACAAATAGAAAACAGCATGATAAATGTTGTGATCTTCTAGCGAAAAAACTGTATGGCATGCATAAAAGCCTACTGCATTAGACAAGAGAGAAAGGGGAGGGCAAAGGAAGTGGGTAATTATTTGAAGCAGTGCTTATACTGTTGTTGGAATGAGACAGACTAACAGTGGCAGCAGTCATTTTGCTGAATCAAAGTCCATGTTAGTCACATTATACACTGCCACAAAAGGTTGTTAAGGCTGGTATTAGCATGTACCACTGAGGACATTGGAAGGACTCGATCTGTCACACTAAATCGCCTTCTTGCCCTCAACCATTGAAGTTTCCAGCTCCTCTGACATGTTCTTTCATTAATGGCCTGGCCTTGACAACTGATCCTAATTGCCTCTGAACCACACTTCATGTATTATTGGTGTCTGCCTGCCCTGGTTCATGTCAACAAGCTGCAGCATGCAGAGGGTGTACCTGGTGCCTTTTCTGAAAGGGTGCTCACATAGTCATTTAAGGGTTTGAGCCTCAGTAGGAATGAAGTATAAAGCTAAAGATCTTCCTGTCTCTTCTTACTAATACTTTAATGTCGATCTCTGTTATGTATTTATTAAGCACATACAAAGACTCAGCAATGCATCAAACCAATTATGCAAGATTTCCTTTAAAGCCTGGCACGTTAATGCTAAATAAAAAGTTGCTCATATGTGAACTGCAGCTTGGCGTGTGTGTGTATAAAGCTTGTTCATCTAGAAAGAAAGAATAGCTTGCATTTCATTTTTCAAAAATAGCCATAGTCTTCAGCCTTAAAGTAATGGCATAAGAGAGATGTGCTGTTAGGTAGCTAGGTAATTCAGTGCTGCTAGGTAGCTAGGTAATATAGACCTTCAGTTGTAGTTTGAGTGTTGATGGACATTCGCCCTTTTTGAGGCATATATAATTTTTTTAGTTCATTTACAGTGTTTAAAAATGTAAACAAAATAGCATGAACCTTTTTTTGCAAACAATAGAATTGACCTTAAGCAAAACAATGTTATGTGGTAAAATCATTTCATGAATTATTCTTTAGAACTGCTGATTATATAATTTCAGTTCAATATCTTTAAAACAAATGCATGCTTTTCTTTACATTTAGTGTTTGTGTTTTCCTTACCTTGGCGCTGTAATGAAAAATAATTGTGATACTTTGTTTTGAATGGACACCTGATTGAGCGGATGATTCTGAATAATTTTAATCTATTCATCCTCAAAATGTTATTTTTCTTCCTCAGTTGCTTTTAAAACATGCAAGTTATACTAGTGATGATGACAAAAAATTAATTACCAAGGATGTTTGATGCTACGTATCGTTTTAGCTTGATCTGAGACAGTAACATTTGGGCTTCTAATGGCATAATTATTGTTATTACTGCAAATTGTTTCATGTTCTAGTTTTAATGTTATAAGTAAATTATGCTATGGGAGAAAATATATGGTTCTCAAGGAATTAAACATGTTTGTTTCTACAACATGGGATTAGAATATCATGTGCTGTTTGTTTTCTTTTGTGTAGTAACACTGCCACCTTCTGAAATACTGAGGAATTGTTCAAGAATTGTGTGTCTTGGAGACTTTTTCAAAAATATTTTCTTCAGGTTGACTGTTTTGTTTTGAGCCAGCAACATAACATCCCAAAGTCAAAAGTGTTTGAGAATGGAAATTGCCTGAATCCTATTATTGAAATGATTGCTTCAAAAGCCACTATGGGAGACAATTTAATTTCTTGGAGAGACTGCATTCCCATATGACAGGCTGACAGCTTTGGAGAAGGCAGCAGGAAGTCTTGGTGGGCAACGTTTCAGAATACTGTCCTAAAAATAAAATACCCTGTAACTCCAAGACCACAGGATCATCATTGGTAGTATTTTGTTATGTACTATAAAAACTAAATAGAACCCACAGATTCTCAATCAATTCTGTGCAAGAAATTCTTTAACAAAAAAGGTTGCATGGTGGTAGGGCAGAGGTGGCCACAGCTGGGATTAGAAGGGGAGGGGGATTGTGAACGTTCTTTCACCATCATTCAATCAGACAACGTGCCCTTCAGCAGAACAGCAAACCCTCCCGATTCTCTCGAATTAGGAAGATTAGCATGAAGCGCATAATGCAGGATGATGGAATTTGTCATAATTTGCATTGTCCTGGAAAGATTCAGTTTGATAGAGCAATGCGTCTCGGAGCATGTCATGTCCCACGGGCAGGTCATGGAGGAAGCTTGGCAGAAATAATTTTGTGATATGTGCATCAGTTGTAAATGCCTCACAACCAATTTGTCACACACACATACAAAAGTGGAGGTTAGAAGAGTTGAAAGAGGTGGGCATCTGCCCAACATGGATAAGTTTGACTCAAAGATTTTTTTAAAAAATTAGAATTGTGGCATAGGTATTACGAAGCAGTTTTACTTTATGGTTTTCAAGATGAATATAGACATATACAATATTTGAAAATCTGAAACGTTCTTTGCAAAATCTGTCTTTTAATAAGACTTTTAAAGAGAAAAGTGACTCATTCGATGTGTGTTATTGTGATTTTTATTTTCAAACGCTTTTTATGAAAATTACTAGGTACATGTGTATCGGGAAGGGTTTTCTAAGCGATTGCTCCTGACCTTGACAATGTTCCCAAACTGCAGATAGAAAAGGATCATCAGCATGTATTTGACAAAACGGACATGACAGTGTTACTTATCTGCTGCGGCATTTCTGAAAATGGGCACATAGAATTCAGACAGGCAAGGGGAGCATGCTTATTTACAGTAGTATAGCAAGAAGAAAAGCTCCAGTGTCATCAATTGACCATGGTTTGTTTATGGACCACTTGACAGCGATGCCACTATCTTTTGATATTTAGAAATTTCTTCCACCCAACGCATTGCAACTAGTGCTCATAGGTTATGTTATTTATCATTTTTGTATCTGCTTCTTTTTTCAGGATGATGTTTTGTGATGTTTCCTTTATTTGTCTGTCTTCATACACTTCAAACAAATCATTAATGCTGGCGGTTCAGGAACACTGATCTTTTGTGACAGTTGAGCATTTGTAATTTGAGGGGCTAATAAAAAATCAAAATAAAATGTGGGGGGGGGAGAGAAGAATTAAGCTTTTAAAATGGAGGTTCCTAACCCGTTATATTTTTGCTTGATTTTCTGTTTATTTTCTGTTTTAAAAATAAAATTGTCTATTCTTTCATTTAAATTGTTATAATTGTTGGATCCAGGTTATTGAAAAACTAAATTACCTTTGAGCACAGCTCAAGATGAATAAATCTTTCAACACTGTATCCGGAAACATGATACATCAGAAACTAATAATGCTGTGCCATTGGAAGTATATGAAGAGCAACTATATAAAGTTTTTGTTAACTTATTATTTATTAGATTAATTAACATAGAAGTGGACTTTAATCATGTTCAGGCCATTTTAAAGCACATTAAAGCCCAATAATAACCCTCAGTAGACTTTATGGATTGCTAATCTTGAGGCTAACTTAAGTAGTAACTTTCAGTTGTAAATTGAAATAAGTTGCTAGATTTTGAGGAGAATGTAATTGAGCAGTAACATATGAGAAACATTTTTTCATAAAATATTAACTTATGAGTTTTTCTCTTAATCATATAACTTATAATGTTGTACTATGTATCACAGATCAAGAAGCATATTCAAAACTTTTAATTATTTCCTTTTAATATTCAAAGCTATTTTTTGTAAAAATCTGTAACTTTTAAACACCTGTTGCTTTTTTGGGTTTAATTTTTTAAAAGACTAAAACAGCGTGCAAGTATCAGCGAAATCCTTCTGCCCATCCCCAGTTTTTCACTAAACTTGTATAAGCATTTCAACATTTTAAAATAATAAGCATAGGGTTTCTAGATATTGATCCTGTCAGACCTCCAGAGGGGCTTGGGTCACTTCCTGCTTTTGAGACCCCCAGCTGTAATAAAAAATGTTTATTACATTACTATTTATTTTTAAATGTATTACCCATGATGTACATAAAAAAAAGTTATAAAATTTATCAAATTCTAAAAAATTAACAAGGATTTAAATCTGAGGCCCAGGCCAAATGGCAATTCTGTCCCACTTTGGTTAGTCCTGATTAGATAATCTTGTAGTGATAGCTTAAGCCACAAGGTTCTTAATAGAAGTGGTGTGGAGATTTCAGAAATGTGTCTGTAGGATTTCTTGAATTTTAATATTACCTTCTACAGTATCTTGTTTCCTGAAGACGTGATGTGGCCCAAAACACATTGTGTCATGGTGTTTATCAAAAAATGGATATGCACATCTTGAAACTTGTTGCTATTTGTAGTCAACACATGGGTTCTATTTGGAATAATTCAAGCAGAAACACAGGGGTAGGGGTGGGAGATGTTTACATTGACCAACTCACTGCTTCTAACACTGTTAATTCATATATAGGTTATAACAGTGATTTTTTTCCTTCACAGGATTGTTATAAGAATGAATAGGGTGAATGTAACTAATAGTGCAGTCCTATTAAGAGCTACGCTCCTCTAAGATTACTGACTCCAATGGGATTAAAAGGGCGTAACTCTGGCTGTTTCCACACAGCCATTTGCACGAACAGCCCCACTGGCTGCGCAGCCAGGGGGACACCCCCCCATGGCCAGAGCAACGACTGCTGGGACGGAGGCCAGGAGGTGTGTCCCCTGGCCTCCACAGAGTGACGGAACTCAGGAGGAGGTAATGAGGCGTTTGGGGCCGGCGCAGGCAAAACACCGCTTTCCACTCGCTGCCATTTGCACGCCAGCGGGTGGAAGACACTGCTTTTGAAAAACCTTGCTCCCTGAGCGAGGTTCAAAAGCGACGTTTTTGCACTGCTTGGACGGCACAAGCACGGTGATGCAGCAGCGCCTGCTGTGCGAACAGCGCTCTAGGGATGATGTTTTTGCCATCCCTAGGGTGCTGTTATTGGGCTGTGCAAAAACAGCCTCTGTTTTAGGATTACACTGTAAAGGTGCTACTTCATTCATGTTTACTGTTTGAACACAAGCACTCCCAAAGACTGGATAGTCAGTCAAAAAGAAGAGTTTGGCTTTATATCCCCCTCCCCCTTTTTCCCCCTGTAAGGACACTCAAAGGGACTTACAAACTCCTTTCCCTTCCTCTCCCCACAACAGACACCTCATGAGGTAGGTGGGGCTGAGAGAGTTCTGAGAGAACTGTGATTAGCCCAAGGTCACCCAGCAGGAATGTAGGAGGGGGAAACACATCTGGTTTACCAAGTAAGACTCTGCCACTCATATGGAGCGGGGAATTAAACCCGGTTCTCCAGATTACAGTCCGCCTGCTCTTAACTACTACATCTTGTTGGTCCACAAAGCATGTTCTTCTATGAGGAAAAAACTCCCTGAAGGAGCAGTTTAATTTCTCATAGTAGAAATCTAGAGGGCTTGACAAATCTGTATTGTGAAACTCCTGACAATTTTAGGGTCAAACCTGGGGAGGACAGAATTTGGAGAGGGACTTTAGTGAGGTATAATGACAGGAGTCCAGCTTTCAAATTGTCCGTTTGCTCCAGTGTAGTCTGGGGATTGTAAATCCTGGAGATCTCCAGGCCCCACCTAGAGGTTGGCAACCCTATTTATGGAGCTCAAGTTCACTACCTTGGTTTGAAAACTTTCTAATCCCATCTTCTAAATACTGAGCGCATGATTAGTTTTTTTGCTACAATTTGTTAGTTTAACATAGCAGCCCCCAACCTGGTCCCTGTGAGTGCCATAATGGCCACTCTCATATTTCCTGTTGACCACAAAGTGATTTTAGAAAGTGGGTGGGATGGCTCTTACCTAGCAAGTTGTCTGATTGAAAAATTTGAGTGTACAGATTTTTAAAAATATTGTTATGGGAGGAGCTACTCATACACACAAGGATTTTCTGTGTGTGACCAAAGGTAAATTGTGGCAGTAATTTCGTGACTGGCTCTGGCATCTTTAGCAGCCATTTTTTTGGCTCCATGCGCCAGGCTGTATCAGAATTCCAAAGGTGCCATGGGCTGAAAAAGGTTGGGGACCCCTAATTTGACAAATCAAACTGGGACTTGTTCACATGTGATGTTTAACCAGATTTTTCGTAACTGTGTTCTCAAGTTTGTATTGCATTTCTAATCCCTGATCAGACAGGATGTGTGCTTAAAAAACAAAGAACTTTGAAAGATCATATGCCACCTGTTAGTTATGTGAGAAGTGGCGGAAACACCTCTGCCCCGTATACTATGAAAAAATGTTGGTGTGACTAAGAATTGCTTCTGCCAGCACAGGAGGAAATTCAGTGCCTTATGCCTAAATTTGATAGCTTTGCTTTATCAGGCTGTTGAGGTGACCTCAGTGTGTAATTCTCAAACTGAAGAAATAATAAGATGGGCTTAACACACAAAACATTTTTTTGAAAAGTTTGGCTAAAATTTTCCCCATAATTTAACATATGGTTCTAGGAACTAGTGTTTTTGACAGATGAAATATTGAAGTGTTTTGTGACTGTAGCTGTGTCAGTTTTCGTCTTTTCAGTTTTACTTGGTTGGTAAGAATTTTTTGAGCTGGGGTCATTAGATCACTGTGCAGCTAATGTGTGAAGTGCCTCTTGAACCTAAAAATGTGTTAACAGTCTAATAAGTCTGGAGTTAACTTCACACAATAAAGTTCATTTTGAATGGGCTTATTTTCTCCCCCTCTCCCCCCCCCCCACCTTGGAATTGCACAGATGCTGATGAAGCAATAAAGTGAGAGTTCAGACAGACTGAACGTTAACAGCATTCAGAAACAACAGTATCCTGTAGGATTCCATCAGATGTGTTGCATGAGCTCTTTCTTTAAACTACACTTGCTTAGTCTTTAGCAGTTTCTGTGAGTGCTCCTTTCAGTCCTTAAAAGGGCAGGAGAGATTTGATTATGTAATAAACAATTACCCAATATTGAGGTTTCTAGAACAGCAAACCCAAAAGTATATGGAGAAAAAACCCCTCTCTTGTTCCTTTATTACTTTCCTTCCTATATGCTCTTTGAACATTTAACACGTTGCCTAATAAGTCAGTACCCAAAGGTCTAAATACATTATCAGACAGTTGATTTTGCATCTGCCCTGAGAAATTATTTTGTCAGAATTTTATTGTGTAATCTAACATTCAGTATCTGCAAGCCAAAGATTCAGTACTCATTTGAAGGTCTTGAAGTCCTGCTTGGATTTAAAAAAAATGTATTTGGTACTTGTTCATTACCTGTGGTAGATTTATTCAACAAAATCTTTCTTCATTTGCTCCCAGCAAGTGATTATTTTCTCTCCTTCTTGGTTACTGACCACAAGAAGCTAATAACATCTTGCTGGTGATCCCTGGCCTGACAGCTGTCCAGCTCTCAACCAAAGCTAGGGCATTTTCAGCCCTGGCCCCAACCTGGTGGAATGCTCTGTCAGATAAGATCTGAGCCTTGTGGGACCTTTCTTAGTTCTGCAGGGCCTGCAAGACATAGCTGTTCTACCAGGCTTATAGTTGAGGCAGCAGCAGTATTCCATCTAGTGGGCCTCCTTCTTCCTCTTTTCCTTTCCCTTTATTTTGTTCTATTTCTTTCTTTCCCCTTACACTGGTATGAATAAGGAGAATGGGAAATGTATTTCTTTTAACTTTTTTAGAGTTTTAGCACCATCTGGACAAGTTGCTATAGATTGTTACAGGCTGTAGTTGTGTATTGTTATTGATTTTATTGCTAATATTTCACGTTGGAAGCTGCCCTGAGCCTGCAAAAGGAAGGGTGGCCTATAAGTAGAATTAAGTAAATAAATAATCTATCACTGTTTCTGAAGCAAGAAATGACTGCTTCCTGCTCTTTGAAGCTACTGGAGCTAAAATGCCACAAGATAACCTTGCAAGTCTCACCCGATTCCTGAGTTGGTCTTCTTCAGGTTCTTTTCTTTCTTTCAGTCAAAATTTTATAACATTGACTTGTTCTTCTTTTCTGTTTCCCTCGTCTGTCTTCTTTAGTCTTCTGTCTTTAATTAGGCTTTGTCTGCCTGTACATACATTCTGGCCAAAACCAGTTCTTAAATATGAAACAGTAAGATATGTTTTGATTACACATTGAGTTTATCTGGATCATGAAGTTCTGAAGGGAACAACAACAACAAAGGAGTGGTTTTGAAACTATGTAGTTGTACTCGAGGGAGGAGGTTCTGGTCTCTGTGGTGGAGGTGTACATTTTGAGGGAAAGAACAAATCTGCACACTTATCTGAGAGACAGGTGATGGTGTTCAGGTGATGGAAGATTAGAAGGTCAATTAAGTTAAATAAACACATCCCCACTACAAGTTGTTCCTGATATCACTGATTTTTCCCATCATTAGCAATTTAGTGGACACTATCCAATAGGTGTTGATGACACTAGCATGTCATATTATGATTTTGTATATTTTTTAAAAGTATACTTCCATAAAGACTGATGAGATCCTTGTTGCACCCACCAAGTGCTGCTTGTGTGACTGTTTTTCATTTAAAAAAATCATACTATCATTGCTAGATTAAGATTAAATTCGATTTATGAAACAAAAGAGTGAAATCAAGCTTCAGATTATCAATATCACAACTAATGAGATGGAACAAGGGTGGAATGAAAATGAATGTGACTGTTTTGTAATTTTCAGGTGCACTGTGATACCTTGTTATACATCATGTTTATTATCAAATGAGATACCAAATAAATAATACTATGGTATCAGCCACATACAGATCTCATAATTCATGTTTATTATCAGTCAGATACTGGTTGTAAATAATTTCAAGGATCAGAACCCAACCTAGTTTGTTATAGATTTGTTACAGATGTGTGAAATCTCCATTTCAGTCGGCTGCTGTTTTTTGTTCCTTAAAGAACCGGTTGGCATTCAGAACCATGAAACATTTTTTAAAAATATGCTGCTCAACTAATAAGTATTTTCTTATGCAAAAATAATTGATAGACAATATAGAATAACCGTAATAGTTTGATTTGACTTTTTTTACATATAGCATCTTAAAGTGAGAACACAAGCCATTCATTTAGAATGCAATGCAGTTGTATGTGGGGTTTTTTTTTGGGGGGGGGGGGGGGAAGTCAAATCTGACTTATAGTGACTCTATACAAATTTGAAAGCAAAAGATGTGCCATTGCCTAACTCTACATACATACATAATTTTATGTCTCTATAGTAGAGGTTCCATTAGTTGAAAGGAAAACATGTAGGAAAGATATGAAATACTAAATAACTATACAAAACCGGGCTGATAGCTCAAAGAAATTGTTTATGAATTGTTCTTTATTTTGCCGTTCTTGTTGTCAGGTAAGATAGATTTAAGTTTCCTGTAGTCATACATCTAAGCTGGAAACTATGCTGACCCCAACCTCTTGCTCTATATGGAAAACTGCAGCACTATGGCAGTTCCCACCTGGTTTTGTTTCTGCCTCTTCTGACCTTGGAGAGAACCACTTGAGATGACAGGTTGAGGGGTGCTTAGCGTCATGGCAGTGTGAGGCAGGAAACATGATCATCAGACTTTTACCCTACTGAAGGGAGAATAGCAGTTGTAAGTTTTGTCCTGCTCAAAAGGTTGCTTTTATCAGGGAATAGGAATTTAGTCTGTTTCACTGATTATTGTTTATCAACTTGCTTTTACTGCATTGTCTTCTGCTTTTGTAATCAGCTTTCTGCCGTATGGCAAGTTAAGCCTTAAGCAGATTTTTTCTGTTTACATTGTTGTCTTATTCTGTATCCTTGCCTTTTGCTTTGGGTATGTTGTTTAATTGAATGGTTTTTGTGATTCACTTTGAGTCTCATCAAGAAAGGAGGTCAATAATAAAGTAAACAAATGAAGTAAATAAAGTAGAACGAAGAAGAATTTACCTTGGTCAGATTTCATCAAGTAAATCTGTGATTGGATTATCTTGACGATTGTTATAGAAATTCATCTGAAGTACTATGCTGAACAGCCTGGTCCCTCCCTAGTAGCCACTTGTACTATAGGGTCAGGCTGTGTCTTAGTATGAAGAGCCAGCATGGTGTAATGGTTAAAGTTCCTACTCATGCTATGAATGCTTGCTGCATGACCTTGGGCCAGTCACACACTCTCATTCCAGACCCTGACTAGTATTAGGAGGGAAGACCTCCAAGGCATACCAGGGTTGTGATGTGGAGGCAGGCAATGGCAAACCCATTATGAAGATCTCTTGCCTTGAAAACCCTATGGCATCACCATAAGTGAGCTGTGACATGCAGGCAAAAAAGTGCATCAGTAATTTGTAAAAAATGTACAAATTGGACTAAATCTTTTTACTTACTGTAGCAAAGAAAAGGATGTATTTCTTGTAGTCGATAAAATTACATACTTATCAAGGTTGGAATTGTTCGTTGTTTGCACTTTGTGCTTGCACAACTAGATAGGTCCTTTAAATGACTGACACTGGATTCATTGCCTGCTGTGTCTGTCTTTATGTGAAGTGATCACAAGAACTGACTGCAGTAGTGAGCAGATAGACACCTGGTGTACACAGAAATATTTAAGAAACAAGTCTTTTTTTGTTACTTTTTTGTTGCTTTTCATAATTGACATGACCATGTGTTTTTCACCATCCATTGGGAAGAACTCTTGCTGTGGAAAAAGTTCATGCCTTTTGTGGTTTGCACACATACCAGCAAGACCAAATATACTCTAATTTGTGCAGGAAACATTTTATGGTTTTTAAATGCATTTTTGAAAGAACCTTTATTTTAAACTTTTAGGTAGTAAATTGACCCCAAATGTGGTCATTTTCTCTAGTAGATGAAAAAGAGTTTGATTTTATACCCTGCTTTTCTCAACTATAAAGAGTCTCAATGTGGCTTACAAACTTCTTCCCTTTCTCTTCACACATCAGACACCTTGTGAGGTAGGTGAGGCTGAGAAAGTTCGGAAAGAACTGTGATTAGCCCAATGTCACCCAGCAGGCTTCACGTGCAAAAATAGGGAAACAAATTCAGTTCACTGCCATTCATGTAAAGGAGTGGGGAATCAAATGTGGTTCTCCAAATTAGGTTCACCACTCTTAACCACTACACTACATTATGTATCTATATGCTTACATTGGTTGGCTAGTTTGCTTCACTTTGCATTCTGCTTAGTTTTAGATAAAATGAGTTCCTTCTTTCTCCAACCCTTTTTTTCTGTTTCTCCTGTGGCTCGTGCCATTTTTTTTAAGGGAGCTGCACCTACGGGTTTTATACATGTTTCTTCCTGGCTACAGAATTAGCTTCCTAAGGACAAAGATTCTGCTAAGGACTAAGCAGTGTTGATGTCAACTTCTTTCCATTTCTTTGTGCTCCAGCCCAGGGCCTGGGGGTTCCCCTGAGGTTGTTGTACTGTCAGGTCTATTTTAATGTATTTTCTTGCCTCTGACTGTAGTGTCAGTTGAGGAAACTCTGCTGTATGGAAGAGACCCTGCTGACAGTGGGCATCAGGGTCATTAGTCACTGTCAGATGCAGCCAAGCTTTCCTCCCAGTGTTTTACCCAAAGTGTTCACAAGGTCTGAAAATAACTCAAGGTGGAAAGAACAAACTAATATAATAATTGGAACTAGTGGCAGACTTGGGTGTGGATGAAGCAGCTACAAGCAAGTAGCCAAATTATAGAAAGAGACACAATAGAATTCATTCATATACAGCCAAATAGCTAAAAATAATTGACTCTGTGGTTATTACAGCAAGGCTTCAAGCATAACTGCATCAGAAGCAGTGAGTTCACAACTGAATAGTTGGCTGACTACCCTTCAATAAATACTTAAAAATCTGTATAGAAAACCACATGGAATAATAAATGGATACTGGCAGTATCCTTTTAAAATGGGCTGGGGGGAAGGCAGTTGTGCCATGGCTGGGGATGTCTCCTAAGAGGCTTGCTGCACTGTGACTAGCATGCTGAAAGAGATTCTGTACCACTGATTTTGCTGGAGGAAGTGCATGCCAGCACATGGAGGCACTCCTGGGCTGAAAGGGCTCAGGAAGCAGATTAAAGCTGCCCTGCTCCCAAAAATGCCTCCATAGGCACTGGCACACTCCTGTGCTGGAGGAACACTAATACCATGGCTCCACTGGTATCCAGATGTTGTGCTGCTGCTTGGCTCCCCAGCCCTGGCATAAGAGCCCTTCACTGGCATAAATGCCACTTATGCCAGCACAAGTGGCCTTTATGCTGGTGCCAAGGTCATACCATCTCCAAAGAGGTTTTGCCCCCTCCTCTTTGGATTGTGCTGTCAATCATGTAGCATCTATAATGTTGCACTGCTGTAATTTTTGGAAAGTAGTTGTGATTTCTTTGTTTTAATGAGAAATAAAAGAAGCATTTTCTCTCCTCATCCTAATTGGGTTTTTTTGCTTTAAAAGATACATTGTTAATATGATAGTGAAATATGTAATAAGATCGTATGGCAGGTGAGTTCTACAGGTTAAAAAAAGGTACAAAATGAACTTGAAAGTGTTGTAATGTGAAACAAGCTCAAGAGAAGTCTAAAAAAAAAAGAATGGTAATTTGGTGAGTAATACCCACCTTGGCAAGGATTAAACTGATCTGAAACAAGTGAAGCAAGTAGGGGCATCATCAAACTAAACTCTGAGAATTCATTCCTATGCTATGGCAGATGGTATCCATGACCAGAAATTAATTCTTTATACTGTTTTAATACCCTGCCAGCCCCTTTGAAATGGAAGAGCAGTGTTGAAATGCACAGTCCTGTGGAGAACAAAACAAGAGTTTGGAGAGCTCAGTTATGAATGCTATTGATGTGCTGACATTTGAACATTTCAGTAGCTATTGCCGTTTTACAGTGATACCAACAAGACCTTTGTTGATGTTGCCCCATGGTGTCTCAGTACAAACTCATCAGAGTAAAAGATACATTAGGAGAGTTACTTGTTCAAATGATTGTTCTTTCCTGTGTTCTCTAACTCTCTCTCATATCCAAATGACAGTGCCAACTTTGGGGACAGCCATGAAAAGAAGCCACCTTCTGAGTCCTATAGTGAGAGGAGCTGCCCAGTAGCTAACACAGCACATTTTTTCAGAACTTATTTGTACTCCTATACATTTTTCTTCTAACTCCCCCCTCCCCCGACACACACACACATTTTCTTTTCTATCTCTTATGATGCCTTTCTGTAGTCATGGAATACTTTTGTGCTCTCTCTTTCTCTCTCCCTGTGTGTGTGTGTTTGACTGTCTGAGGACACCAGGAAGATAGTGTTGAAAAAGCTACCATTTTCTCCCAATTGCCACTGCTGGCAACTGAGCTTGTTTCCTTCTCCCCTCCCTTTCCTGAAGTGAGAAGCTGACTCAAACAATGTATTGTTGCCAACAACACTATGAAGCATTGTCAACTACTAAAATGGATGGTCTCATGGCTGCTTTTACCTCCTTTGCCACCATTCCAGTTGAGAAGGGGGGCTTATTGAAAGATACCAATAATAAATGTTGTGAACCATGGTTTTAGCTCTTCTTGGTTTTAGTCACAGCATGAATTTCCAGCTCTGTTTGCCAGATCTGATGACCTCTGAATAAAGGAGCTGATAATTGTTAACCACTAAGTACAGATTCTGTGGACATCTGCCAGCTGTGGACATCTGCCAGCTATGGTGGGGCTCTGGTGTCAAAACATGGTGGCATGCTGCAGCTTTGGTTCCTCAGCTGGAATGTAGGTCTGGTTTCGAAGGCCGTTTCTGCACAGGCATTTAATGGCGGCCTGGAGACGGCAAAAACACCGTCTCCAGGCCGCCATTCGCACAGGGGGTGCAGCTGCATTGCAGCCGCGCCGCCCTCGTGCCGCCCGCCCGGCCCGAAGCCGGCGTTTCCCCAGAGCGCTCGGAAGCACTCTTGTTGGGGAAACGCTGCCCCGAAGCCGCTGCCGAGCGAACGGCAGCGGCTTCGGGACGCCTCCCCCACCCGGCACTTACCTTGTCCCTGGGCCTCCGGCGCGTCGCCGAGGCCTGGAGACACGCCTCCCTGCCCTGCGCCGCTGGAGCAGGCGCGCAGGGCCAGAGGGGCGTGTCCCCAGGCCTCGGCGACGCGCCGGAGGCCCGGGGACATGCCGGGCCTAGCTGTTGCCAGGACCGTCCGTGCGGACGGTCCCAGCGTCGTCGGGTCGGCGCGAAATGCGCCAACCTAGCAGTTTCCGCCTCTGTGCGGAAACGGCCTCACTTACTTTTAGTTAACTTTTCTTTCTTGGGGTCCAAGATGTTTGGGGCATCCTTGCTTGTGGAAAGAAAGTTTCTCCTACAGCAAAGAAAAAAACAGCATAAGATCACATAGTTCCTGCCCTTTCAAGCCTGCAGGTCCATCTCAAAGTTGTGATCCTTCAAGAGTTTTTGTGTTCCTGGACCTTCTAAGACCACTTCTGAAGTGCACATTTTTTACCATTGAAATCCTCTTGTTCAGATGGTGGACACCGAAAGTTCTCATATTAATCTGGCTATATCCCCACCATAGTTGGGAATTTCTCTGGTTTGTATCCCCCATAGATGCTTGGGCTCTAGAGACTGTTTCTAAAGAGTGTATCCTGAATCTGACAATGTAGGAAAAGTTCATTATTGTCAAAACCCCAAAAGCAGCATGGCATTCTGATTGCTATTCAATATAGAGAAGAACTTGGGATGTTCAAATATGTTCTGGCTGTGTAGAGATCTGAGCCTGACTTCGGTTGGGAAGGGCAGGGTATAAATCTAATAAAATAAAAAATGAAACAATGTTTGTATATAGTAAAGAGGAATGGAGGTTTTGGACTATCTCACAAGGCTGAAAAAGTAACAAAGAGTAGCATTTTGGGTTGAACCTCTCAGGTATTTGGGGGCAGATAAGGAACTTATTGGCCTATGTAGATATATTATGGTCATATTCTAGTTAGGCCCAGCCTTTCCAGTTAACTTCTGTCCCCTGGTTCTGTTGGCACACATTAGGATCAAGGGAGTTGGACAATACCTTTGCCTCAGTGTTATTCTAATTGCATTCCTGCGTCTTCATGAGTGGATCTAGGAAGACCCAGAGAGAGTCATTTTGATAAGAGCTTTGAACAGTTTTCCTGATAATATGGATGCAAACATAAACAAAAAATAAATAATGGTCTAATGGTTTTGGCATGTGGCAAGATGTGGTTGGGATAACAATTCTTCTCCAAGAATTATGTGGGTGCAATGTTTGATTTGTGGCAGGCAAACTGCTCTTCCTCACCTTCCTGTAGCAGAGTTTCTCTTAGATGGATGTAATATCTGGTGAGTTGTGAAGAAAAATCATGAAGAGCATTCTCGATTTAGAAAAACAAAACACAGGTAAAGATGCAATTTAGGTTATTTATGTTCAAAATTATTTCATATTTCACCATGAATTAGGAGCAGGATTTTTAAAAGACACAGGGCATAGGAATCTTTTATGTAAAAATTACACACATTGCACTAGATTGTCTGCCTTCACAAAATATGATTGGTTTATAAGTGTTATTCATGAGTGAGATGTATTGCTGTGAGGATGTTCTGGGTCTGATTTATGCATTTCAGTCTAATTTTCTATCTAAAACGATGATTGTTTACCAAAGAGTTAAGTATAAACTTCCTTAAATTCCTCTGATTGGATGTGTAGGTAGAAGTACTGCAGAGTCCATAATTTTCATAGAATAGGTGAAGAAATGTCTGGAATGAGGGCCAAAAATCCATTTCTTGAAAGTGCTTTTCAAATCTATCCAATGTAATATGGTATACAGATGTCACAGTTATTTTATGCAGACACTGAAAAGACATGTGAAGTTTTATTTTCCGCCAATTTGCTGTTGCTCTTTAATATTCTCAGTAAAGAAGTAAATTTTAGTCATGTCAAATTGAACTCTGACAAGTATGTGCATTGTAAGATGATAGACTGATCTTGATCTCTAGAGAAAAAAACATATATGGTTATAAAGAAAGAATTATAATTAATGTGTGTTATGTTGTGTTAAGATTTTTTTTCTACATTATCTATCTTTTAAACAAGAAATTTTAGTCTGGTGTGAATGCTTCAGAGTGCTACCCCCCCCCCCCCGCTGCCACCCCATTTATAGACAATGCCCTGCTTTGCCAGTCTTTCAGTGTGAAGGAATCTGTCAAATCATTCTGTTGTACTTTCAGAACTGCCTAAGTTATTTGCTCACTTCATTTCTAATCCCTTTTTCTCATGGAGACTTCAGGTAGATTTCAAAAGCAGAGAACAAATTCAAAACTGGTTAGAAAATCATTAAAACTGTAACACTGTTCCTTTTATAAAAGAGCTCTCCAGAACAATTCCTTTCAAAACATTGTGTAAAATGATACTAGTTTGGTTCCCTTCCTGAGTTCATCAGGCAAACCATTCCACCCACCAGTCTAGGGCTTGAACAAAGAATTATTAGATAACTGGCAGCTATTGATCTTGCCCATTTGCAAGAGGTTGTTGTCAAATGCCTTGCTCAGATGACTCCAAGTTGAGTTTGACCGAACAGAGGCAGCTTCACCTTTTTTCCATGATAATATAATAATTTTTAAGCAACTATTATTCAAGGAACTATAATGACACACAGATAGATGCCAGTATTGTTCAACCAATACACTAGCACTTATAGAAAAATAGTGTGTTTGTGTGGTGCAACAACAGGTTGTATAAAAATTTTGAACTACATGGTTCCCCTGCCACCTGGAAGTGGAGCCAGGTGACACACCCCGAGTTGGGCATGCTGCTGTAGAGCTCGATCACCAAAACCTCTTAGAGGTGTCCCCACCTGAGGGAGGATAGCATGCAGGTGCACCCTCACAAATGGATCTCGGGCATACCTGAAACTACTATGAAGCTAATACAAGAAGCAAGCAACAGGGTAAAACCACACAAAAAAATTCAACCCAGGGAGGGAGGGAATGCCTGAACAGGAGGATCTGGCCATTATGCCTTAATAAATGGGAGGAGTGGGCCCTACTCAGGACTGTGCTTCCCAGCTTTGCTCCATCCCTGCCTCTGAAAGTCAACTCAGCCTGCTGACAATTGGTCAGCTTAACAAGAAAATTTCCAGGGGCCCTACTCCAGCCATGGTGAAGCTTAAGCTAATGTAACGGATGAAGGCAAAGGTCTTTTCCTGCCCTGCCCCTAGCCCGACAACCACCAAGGACATTGATTATTGTATTTCCAGCCAGAAGACATGTGTGATGCATTAGGGCTCTTTTATGTTCTTTTGTATTAATCTATTTCAGGAAAATTAAAATGAATCTTGTGGCACAAGTTAACATGTTTTATTCTGGCATCAGCGTTTGTTCTTCCTTTCTTCATCATGTGCACATAGTGAATCCTCCCTAGGCAGACAAAAGTGGGTCCACTGATTTGCCACTCCAGGTTTACCCCCCAGAGGCGTAGCTAGGCCAGAGTGCGCCTGGTGCACACTCTGGCTTTTTCGCAGCGCCCCTACCCCTGGGAAATGTAGTTCCCACCAGGCCCAGGCAACGCAGGCAAGCTTCTTCTCTGGGATGTTCTATTCTATCCCCTGTATTTTTCTCTCCCATTTGAACGGGGCCACTTAGCACACTACCTGTATTGCTTAATAAACCCTGCTCAAAGGAGAGCCATAATGCTCGCCAGGTTTAATGTTATGCCTTCCGCCTTGTTACATGGCAGATTTAATAAGTAAGAAAAGGCTAAAAGATTATAAGAACATAAGAACAAGCCAGCTGGATCAGACCAAAGTCCATCTAGTCCAGCTCTCTGCTACTCGCAGTGGCCCACCAGGTGCCTTTGGGAGCTCACATGTAGGATGTGAACGCAATGGCCTTCTGCAGCTGTTGCTCCCGATCACCTGGTCTGTTAAGGCATTTGCAATCTCAGATCAAAGAGGATCAAGATTGGTAGCCATAAATCGACTTCTCCTCCATAAATCTGTCCAAGCCCCTTTTAAAGCTATCCAGGTTAGTGGCCATCACCACCTCCTGTGGCAGCATATTCCAAACACCAATCACACGTTGCGTGAAGAAGTGTTTCCTTTTATTAGTCCTAATTCTTCCCCCCAGCATTTTCAATGAATGCCCCCTGGTTCTAGTATTGTGAGAAAGAGAGAAAAAATTCTCTCTGTCCACATTTTCTACCCCATGCATAATTTTGTAGACTTCAATCATATCCCCCCTCAGCCGCCTCCTCTCCAAACTAAAGAGTCCCAAACGCTGCAGCCTCTCCTCATAGGGAAGGTGCTCCAGTCCCTCAATCATCCTTGTTGCCCTTCTCTGCACTTTTTCTATCTCTTCAATATCCTTTTTGAGATGCGGCGACCAGAACTGGACACAGTACTCCAAGTGCGGTCGCACCACTGCTTTATATATAAGGGCATGACAATCTTTGCAGTTTTATTATCAATTCCTTTTCTAATGATCCCCAGCATAGAGTTTGCCTTTTTCACAGCTGCCATGCATTGAGTTGACATTCCCATGGAACTATCAACTAAGATGCCTAAATCTCTTTCCTGGTCTGTGACTGATAGCACTGACCCCTGTAGCGTGTATGTGAAGTTTGGATTTTTTGTCCCTATGTGCATCACTTTACATTTTGCTACATTGAACTGCATTTGCCATTTCTGAGCCCACTCACCTAATTTATCAAGGTCCACTTGGAGCTCTTCGCAATCCTTTGCGGTTCTCACCACCCTACATAATTTGGTATCATCTGCAAACTTGGCCACCACGCTACCCGCCCCATTTCCAGGTCATAACCTATATGAATAGGTTAAAGAGCACTGGTCCCAAAACGGATCCTTGGGGGACAACACTCCCGACATCTCTCCATTGTGAGAACTTCCCATTTACACCCACTCTTTGTTTCCTGTTTCTCAACCAGTTTTTAATCCATTGGAGGACTTCCCCTCTTATTCCTTCATTGCTGAGTTTTCTCAACAGTCTCTGGTGAGGAACTTTGTCAAAAGCCTTTTGGAAATCCAAGTAGACAATGTCCACCGGTTCACCCCTGTCCACATGCCTGTTTACACCCTCAAAGAACTCTAGTAAGTTTGTAAGACAGGATTTGCCTCTGCAAAAGCCATGCTGACTCTTTCTCAGCAGGTCTTGCTTTTCTACATGTTTTATAATTTTATCTTTAATGATAGATTCTACTAATTTACCAGGAACAGATTGTGCCCATGTAACGATGGCTCAATTGAATCTCTGGCCCACCAATTACTACACTATCTCAGATTCAAGGAAATCAGATCCAAGTATGTGAATCTTACTCCTTTACATTTACCCAATCTCCCCGATTTAATTAGATTACGCTACTTGTTGGACAATCCTGATCCTTCTCTCTGTATGATAGCGGCAGACTTTCTCCTGGAAATTACTAAACGCCAGTAGATTTCCTTCGACCTAATATTTATTTCCTGTATTGTATATGCTTTTTAATCCATTTTTATTACTGTTGTACTGTTGTCTATGCCAATAAAGGCTTGCTAAACTAAGTGGGGTGTGTGCCGTGGGGGGGGCGGGGGTGCCGCAGAAGGGGGTGGGGCTGCTGCGGGGTAGCGCAAGGGGCCGCTGGGGCGGGGGGATTTTTCCACCCCCCACGTGACCAGAATCGGTGCGCCCGGTGCGTTGCGCAACTCCCCGTCCCCTGTTGGCTTCGCCACTGTTACCCCCAGCATGCAGGTTAGGAAAGGCTTCATCAGATGAGTTGCCTGATTCATGAATCTTCCCTATGCCTCACAAATTCTTCTTTGGCTGTAATCAGTAAAGTTGTGGCCTGTTCAAATACACCTGGTCTCAGAGTGCTTTTCTGCTTCCTTTCTGCCATTTCTCCTTTTCCTTAGGACTGTAAAAAGTCTATGCACTATGTCATATCTATTGTGCACCTGTTTGTGTTTCCACTTGTACAAGAGATTATGGGAAAAGTTTCTGGATGTTATAATATACGTGGATAAAAGAACTGGCGCTAGTGAATACCTTGCGCTAGTGAAACTGCCCTAAGTCCATTTATATTTCTGCATTCACTTGCTGGATCCAAGCATATGTGTCAAATTTTATTTGTTTATTTCTATGTATTTTTGTTTCACCCTGTCCCCTTTTGTTTCACCCTGTACCCGTTTCACCCTGTACCTGTTGTTTTTTGTGTGGGGGAGGTATCCTCATAATTTTTGTCCCAATAATGGAGCTAGTCATTGAGGTCCAAGTATAGATGTATGAATGTATGTACGTAATTTTTTCCATAACTCATGCATATAAACTTTGGTGTAAGCAATACCAAAAGTAAGATTTTTCTAATGATTCAGGTATTGTGTGTTAACACACGGATGAAAGATGGAACTTCAGTGGTGCTCTTTAAAAAGGCCTAGTAGCCATCATGTGACATTCTGTCCTTTGAGGAAGCTATCAAAGCTAATATCTCTAATTTGTACTATGTGTAATCCTCCCATAATGGCATTTCAAGATGATTTGGTATTATCATCATCCCAGTGATTTACTCTGTTCAGATTTTTCAACGGATTTATAATTTTTGTCAGAGCTTTTCACTTTACATATTAATTGGTAGAACAATAGAAGTGATTATTTCCCTCTGTTGGTATTATATTTCTATTACAGATAGCAGAGTGGTATTAGTTCAGCTGTTCCACCATCCAGAATTAGATTGAACTTGCAGTTACATTAAAGTCTGGAAATTGCTTCTTGGATTGGTGGGTTGAAAGTAATAAGATTTAAGATTTAAAACATTAACATTTATTTTAGTGCTAAGACATCTCTTATTCTGTCCTGGGAATGGTAGAATTTATAAGAATGTTCACAGATTCCTAAATTTTGTCTTTATTGATGTTTAGCATTTCATGAAATGCTTTTTAAGAGCTACTTGTTTAGTTTCTCAGATTTATGTGGCAGTTTCTAAATTTGTCGAATTGTTTTTACAGCTAAAATTTCCAAGGTATCCACAGCAGTTTACACTAATAAAGACCAATGAATGGATCAGCCATGCTCTAAATTTTTCTTATGGCACAGTAGTTCTATTGCTTGTCTAATTACCATAGTTTCACTTAAGTTTGATGTGCTTTAGTGTTAGTCAATGTTCAGCACTGAAAGCCAGTATGGCTTAGGGGTTGCAGTGTCAGACTTCGATCCCAGAAAGTTTGCTAGGTGAACTTGAGCCAGACACACACACTCAGCCTAATTTAACTTGCAGCATTATTGTGGATAAAATGGAGGTTGGGAGAACTCCATTGGGGAGTAGCCCTCCATTGGGGAGTAGAGGACTTAGTTGCTAGATCTCCCCTGGCGATTGTTACTGGGAGCAGGGGAGGCCAAAGGACAATCAGGCTGGTGACATGGGGGCATCAGCAATGTAGTGGTGTCACTTCCGGCACGCACCAGAATTGACATCAGCATATCATCGGCAGGGATGCACTCTCTTGTTTAGGCAAAACTCTATGGTAAACTTTTTTACCATAGAATTTGTCCAAGTGCCAGAGCATCCACACCGCTGATGTTTAACACCATTTTCAAAAGTGATGTCACCGTGTTACAACACATCTGCTGAACCTTCCCATGTTTTCAGCTGTTTCCCCCCTGCCCTGGCTGGCCAGCTAATCAGTGGTAGAAAGTGCTGGTTTGAAATGACAATTCCCATCCCCATCAAGGACAGGCAGCCCTATTGGTCAGAAAGGCAGTTTATAAAAGGAAAAAAATAGTGAGTATATGCAAACCTCTTAATAATGCAGGAGTCAGATCTGAATTAAGTGTTATATTGGTGGGACAGCATAACCTGATCTCATCAAATCTTGGAAGCTAAGTAAGGTTGGTCCTGGTAAGAATTTGGATGGGAGACCACCAAGGAATTCCAGGGTTATTATGCAGAGGAAGGAAATGGTAAACTACCTCTGAACATCTCTTGCCTTAAAAACCCTTCAGGGTTGCCTTAAGTCAGCTGTGACTTGATACATTTCACACACACACATAGCTGAGATAGGGGAACGTACCAGCACAATTTTGCACTTACCCAGTATCTTCTATAAATTGAGTCACTTTATGCACACCTCTACTTCAAGCTGCAAAGATAGCATACCAGCACAGCCTTTACATGCTATTGACCTCTGGTGTGGTAATACTGCAGTAGATCAGGGCCTAGTTTAAACAGATGCTGGGTACATTCAACTTTACATGTGTAACTTCTTCTGTCCAGCCAGCAACATATTTAAACCTGGTAGTGTCAGTGAAAAGTTATGATAACCTATCGTTTATATAATATGATGATGTAAACATTGGTGAGTTTAAAAAAATGATATTGTTCTTGCAGTTTTACTGCCAGTTTCAAAACAGTGCAAACACCAAGGACTACCAGGGTCATGATGCTGAGGCAAACCACTTTTAAACATCCTTTGTCTTGAAAATCCTACTGAATTGCCATAAGTCTGATGTAATGTCAAAGGCTTTCTCAGCTGGAATCACTGGGGTGTTGTCTGGTTTCTGGGCTGTATGGCCGTGTTCTAGTAGCATTTTCTTCTGACGTTTCGCCTGCATCTGTGGCTGGCATCTCCTTAGGCAGGAGAAAATGCTACTAGAACACTGCCATACAGCCCGGAAACCACATAACACCCCAGTCTGATGTAACTTGGCGGCTCACACATTACATGCTTTGTATCCTCTAAGCCAGGGGTCGGGAACCCGCCGCTCGCGAGCCGCAAGCGTCTCTTCGTCGCTTTTCGTGCGGCTCTGGCATGGCTGCCCCTTCCTGGGGAAGCCTGGGCAGAAATTAAGGCAGCGAGGCGAGCAGGTAAGCGGGCGAGCGAGCAGAGCAAGGCAGGGCCGAGGGGCGAGGGGAGGGGGGTTAGGCACGGGAAAGCGGGCGGGGGTGCAAGCAAGTGGCCGAGCAGGCGAGAAAGCTGCTGGGGGTGCGAGCAAGGGGGTGGGCGGGCGAGAAAGCGAGCGAGCGAGGGGGCGGAGGCACGGGAAAGCGGGAAAGCGGGCGGGGTTGCGTTGAGCGAGGGGGCGAGCGGGCAGGCTGGCTGGCTGGCGAGAAAGCGAGCGAGCGAGGGGGGCGGGGGCACGGGAAAGCGGGCGGTGGGTGCGTTGAGCGAGGGAGCGGGCGGGCTGGCGAGAAAGCAAGCGAGCGAGGGGGCAGGGGCATGGGAAAGCAGGCGGGGGGTGTGAGCAAGCGAGGAAGCGAGCAAGGGGGCGGGCGAGAAAGTGAGCGGGCGAGAAAGCGGGTGGGGGGAGCGAGCAAGGGGGTGAGTGGGCAAACAAACAGGCGGGGGGGTGAGCGAGGGGGCGTACGAACGGGGGCTGGGCAAGCGAGCCAAATGGCTCTTTGAACTGAAAAGGTTCCCGACCCCTGCTCTAAGCCATCAGTCTTGTACATATTTGCTCAGATGTAGCTGCTGTTTGAAATTATCGGGACCTCTAAGTAAGCATTCTGAAGATATCAATCTAAATGTACTTTCTTATGACTTTTAAGACTGGCAAAATGTTCTCTGGAGTTGCAAGAAGTAAATCAACATGTGCAACAACATGAAGAAATGTGCGTACAATAAATTTCCATTGATATGCAAGTATCACTGATTATAATTGTACACTGTCATGAGATCCTCTCCAATGGCTACACAAATAGACCGGTCCTTGTAAACCTGGAACGCAGAATATTGCTTTGTCCTGCATTGTGGACCCTATGCAAAGATGGTCTGTCCTTGCCCATGGGAATAGCAATCAGTGCTTCAGCTGGTTGCAAGACGTGCAGTGCCCTGTATGCCAGGTATGCCTGTGGTTTTCTGGGGCTTTGGTTCCTGTGTTCATGCTGAGTCAGCTGCTTGGCTTGTGCATGGCCCTGTAATTCATACTTGTGAACCTACATTTGTGTTGATAACATTTAACTATTTTCCATAATCTCAGAACAAATTCCCAAGACAGCTGCTTCAGTTTCCTTAAATACCAAGAGCTTAAATTCTAGCAATAGCAATAAATTGTCTGTTTAGTTATGCAATATAGATACTTCCCACCCTTTTTGTTTTGTTTTGTTGCTTTGCCTCAAGTTTTTGTTTTGGTTTGTTCATTTGTTTGTTTGTTTTTTGCTATTAAGACAGGGGGATAAACCGGAGAGATTTTCATTTGGACTTGTTTTACTGCTATTTACGGGTCATGATACTAGGGCCCAAAATCTGTATGTCTCATTGTAACCTAGTTGTTCAAAAGTACAGTTTATAAACCTTGGCTGCAAATGAGATAGCAAACAAAATTTGCATAAGGTCAAGAATGAATGTAATAATAATTTTTGAGACACACAACTTTTCCCCAGTGCTCTTTAAGAATGACAAAGGAACTAGGTCATGGAAATTTAGGATATTTCAGAGTACATACCGTATTATATTGTTTGCCAGCCCCTAATTTACAATTACGGAGCTCCATGAATATTGAAATGATTCAGCTTCCCATTATAAATGTATGTGGCAGTTTGGTTGTTGATCAGTTTATGAAGTTAATGCAAATGAAACTGTCTTCCTGTCAGCATTTGAAATATATAATGCAGTCATGTTGTATATTCAGGGACAGGCCATTGACAGTCAATTAACAAGTTTGATTGGTATGTCAACTCATTCTTTTGAATTGTTAATAGTATGTTAATAGCATTCATTTCTTTGTGCAGTCCCATTTGCAGCTTCACAGTTACAGCTATTTTTTAATAATTCTGAGTAACCTAAAATAGTGCCTTAATAATAGATTATTAAACACCTGTCTGGTGTAGCTTAGGGAGGTTTTTCTAGACTGGGAGTTTGCAGTGTATCCCTTTGATATTCAAATCAACAAATGATAGCCTTTTTATTCAGAATGTAAGTTCTTTTGATGGTTAGCTTGTTAAGAAATATTCAGCTTCAGTCTGACCTGATCTGGTTTCCCATGGAAAAGATCTGATGCTGTTTGAAGGTTCATAAATGTAATGCCAATGACAATTTGTTGTTGACGTTTTGCTGCCTCAGCCTTCAGATGCTCCTGGCTGACGTGACGTTTTAGCTTCACCAAATAATGCTTGCAGGTAAATGATTTTCTGATTTATCAGATAGTTTCAAAGCAAAGAGTTCTCTTCTGTGGTCTGTAGTCATGGCTTTTTTCCCCCAGCTTGGAGGGGTACTTTAAAAGGCACATCAAAGTTGACAGTTGAATCTTGAGGCAAGGAATGATGGGATATGGTAGAATTGTGGGAATATTTTTAGTGAATAACATATTACAGAGTGTTTTGAAGACCTTCAAAGATCTATCAAACCAGTTCCCCATAGCAGATTTATTTTCACCTTTAAAAATATATTGGATACACAGGTTAACTCTCAGTTTCCTGGGTTAGCTGCTTGGATATCGACACACATCCCTTATAGGTCAATATTTTATACAATGCATTTCATGTTAACAGTCAGTCACTACTTAAAAATTCTGTATCTGGGAACTTCAAACTCTTGTTAAATGAAGACACTAATAAAACCTTCTTTTGAATAAATGTATCTTGATTTACAAGGTAAAAATGAGTAGATCATAAAATAATCACATCACTTTGCCATTTACAAACATATGTGATTTTTAAATCAAAACAAATGTGTGTTGTTTTTTCTGAGTACATCATTTGATTTCCCGCTCAATTCATCTGAATGTCAGGATTCCTGAGGAGATCTTTTTGAGTTTTTTGCCCAATACTAGCAAGATTATGCCCATGCCTTAAACTGGGACATAGTACTATTTATGAATTGCCTGTATAACATTTTGAGAACTGGTTAGGATGGCAAATGTCCATTAATAATCTTAGCTGTGGTACAGTAAGTAGAGCTTTTCCCTTTGTGTGTTTGTGTGTCTTGAAGCAAGCCATCTTTCACGAGTGAAGACTTCCTTAGGCAGTTTGTCAAATTTCAATAAGATCAGGTTCTTTGTTTGGCTCACTTGGTAGCAACATAAAGGTCCAAAGATAACACTGAATCATACAGATACAAGTCTTAAAGGTTCAAATTTGATAGAACTGTGCCTCTTCATTTATTTATTTAATTAATCATTTATTATGTTTTAATAGAAACACATGATCTGTGGATCAATTGGCTCCATGGGCCAGTTTTCATAGCTTTTTTACAGACATACATTCATTGAATGTACAGCACAAGGTTGTAGGTTGCAAAATTTACAGCTCCATCTGGGGACGGAAGGGCTTGGGGAAGCAGCGCAGCCTTGCACCAGTGCATTTTCCCTCCTGGTGGAACTTACCCTAGCAGAGGAGGCAAACATGCCAGTGGTGCCTACCCCTCAGCCTCGCCACTCCAAAAACCAGAAGTTCTGGCCTTGGTGGAGCTGCACTGAGATCTGGAATGAATTCCGGCATTGGGGGGGGGGGCGGTCCCAGGGCAGAACTGACATTAATTGGCTCCCAACCAGGGTTTAGGGCTGGGAGCGTAGTGCACACTGTAAGCCCTATGAAGGGTTTTCCAGTAGTGGGGTGTTTTGTTTTGTTTGCATTTTGTGCTCCTGATGCCACTGGAAAGCCCTCTTGGATGTGGCAGGGTGGCACCGCAGAAACACTTTGTCCCACCGCTGAGGACTTTGGATGGGGCTGCCCCATGATGGAAATTTCCATTAATGCCAATAGAGATTTTGAATTGCAGGAAGTTGGCAATTACCTTAGCGTTCACATATTGTGTTGCTTCCATATATGAGGGCTTACTCTGGCAATTAGAAAAAACATGAGTTGTGCTTGTCTGTAATAGGCAACAAATTCTACATTTCTAGGAATATAGAATATTAATCTATTTGTGTTATTTATTTACTGTCTACTCTTTAAAAAGTGTTAAGCGGTGTATAACAGGCATACATACTGAATATATGAAAAATAATCAGTTAGCATACCTCATAAAACCAATAAAGTCAATCATTTAAGTCAAACAAAAACTTAAAAGCAGTCAAGACAACAGTAGGTTGAATAAGTAAATTAAAACAGTTTAGCATCATTAAGGGGGAACAACACCTTAAAACAAATTCAGCAAATTTCAACTGAACTGTCCAAACACTGAAGGAATAAGATCAAAAACAGCACAAAGACACTATATAAACAGCAGCATCAGCAAAATGCCTTGGTAAACCAACTGGTACCTAAAACTTATATGGTCAGGTACCAGGAAAACCACTAAACTTGAGAGCATCAGTAATGGTATAAAGTGACTGGGGAGAGAGCATAGAGCTAGAAACATTTCTCACTTTTAAAAGTAAAACTAGTTCTCTGTATCTTTGGATATTTTCCTTTTTTCACAGTACAGCCACTAACCTTGAAGGAGTCATTATTTAGAACATTCCTTTTTTCCCCAGTTACTGTGTGTTTTGAAACACTCCTGTATGACAACCTCTAAAGCCAGGGCCAAACATCAACATTTTTCTTCCATGAGATAAAACAGAATGGACTTATTTTCTGTGGTTTGCAGTGAAATGTGTCCACCTTGCCACTTCTCTTTTCTGGAGATACTGGACCCCTAAGCTTTACACAAGCATTAGGTAGATCTGTTGTCTCACCTGAGGTAAACAAACTACTCATAAGACACTAAAAATGAAGGCCCTGAAGTGCAATACTGCAATAACTAATTATTGTCACTGGATTTCAAAATCACGAAGTTGTCTTTGCACTAGTGTACTATCCTAAGGGGAATGGCTTCTGTCTTTTCAACAGCCCTTGTAAGTTGTTCTTAAACTAATTATTAGTGGCAAGTACAAAGTAGCAAGGCCACCTGTGTGTATGTGTGTACATAATTCACTTATACTTCCTATTTAGACAACCTGACATCTGAGTTCCTCTCAGACTACCTCATTAGTTGAAATGAGATTATGGTTGATTCTCCATCTCAAAGTTAACAGGAATGTCTAATGACACATAAGAAACCTTTGGTATCCCAGCATGCTTATTTCCAGATTTTGATCATTCAAATCAGTAGTGCTGTATTCTAATGACAGAATTCCTTCTTTTTTTTAAAGTCCTTTATGGTAAGCTCAGTCTTTTTTTTTTTTGCCATTGCATTTACTGTTCTGCAAAACCAGTGAATCCAAAATGTAGCCACCATATAGCATCTCTGTCAGTCATCGTGCCAGTCCCCATTGTGGTAGAACATGGATTTAGGGGTCTGATCTGCTGTGAAATCCATTTGAAGGAGTACAAAAATAGTATTTCTCTGTCTTTTATTTTTCATGAGGACTGCTTTTGACACTCTGGATTTATTGCTAACATACCAAACCAGCTGCATGGGATGCTCCCATCTGGATGAACCCTAAGATTTAGTTAATCCTTGACAGAATCATCACTAGAGGAAGCCAGATTTCCAGCTGGTGTGAAGCTGCAAAGTTCCACCAAAGGCATCGCATTATCAAAAGATCTTAAAATCCAACTTTACCCCTAATGTAGCTCCTTTTTATAGCCATTATTGACATTAATGTAAATGGTGTCTGTAACCAGATGCTATAGAGATATGGGATAGTTCTGTACCTGCGTATGTTCAAGTCAGTGCTGTCTTTTTTTCACTTGGAGAAGTATGTCAATATTTTTTGCCTGTGCAAAGTTGTGCTTGGTTGTTTAGTCTAAAAACAAGATGCAGATCATGATGATGTAGCCTCTGTGTTTTCCAAGGCTGTTTTTTTCTTGCCTGTATCCCCAAGCAGCTTTTTTTAAAGAGCCAATGACATTCAGGAAAGACACACATTTGAGTTAGATTATCGAGTCGAGTGTGTGCTGGGAAAGAGCATCTTGCTATGTGAATAGAGTGTCACGCTGTTAATGTGTTTCATACACTGTGAATTACTGTGGTGTGATGTAGTGCTTTCACCTTTCTTACAGAATATTTTGGCTGCCTAGCCATCCCTCTTCTGTTTATAATCACACTAATTTAGGGGGATGGTTGGCAGAGTAAAGACAGGTAGGAATGGCAAAAATCTAACTCATTCTTCATTAAATTTTATGACTGCAATCTCCATTCTCCTTGAATGCCAAGTTTCCAGTATAATGTCACAGCCTTGAATGGAAGTGTCAATGAAAACTTAAGTTCAGAAAATTTTGGTCAGCCAACCTAGGCTGTTTTATTGTAACAATTATGAAGTAATTATTTAATTTATTGTGCAAGAAGCAAATGTGTTGATAGGATAATTTCTATTGATGTAGTGATATGAGATTCTATGAATGAGAGATTTGAATGTGAGAAACTGACAGAGACCAGAGATGTGTCTCTCTCATGAAACCAAGCGTAATGTCCCATATTATTCTATATAGTCAAATATAGTATACAGTGTTGTTCTTTGCATGCCAAAAAGGTATACAATTAGATATTTTCTGGTTAATTCTTCATCTGAAGGTACAAACAAAAACTGGATATTATTTGCACCATATACTTCAGTTCTGTCTCACTTCCCATATGAAGTGCATTATGCTGAGTAAGAGTATTTCTCCATTTAAGTTCTATTTGTTCTGACCAGTTGTAACCCTCTAGACTTCTAGAGTGACAGGCAAAAAAGAAAGGTCTTTGCCAGCTTGCTACTTAAGATCTTTTAACTGAAGATTCCAGGAACTGAACCTCTTTATGTAAAGCAGGCACTCTATCTCCTGAACCTGACCTCTCCCCATATATTTATTTTAATATTACATAACATGTGAGGGGAAATAATGCTATTCACCATTAGTGTTTCATCTAAACTATCTCTAGATGTGAAACTCAGGACAATAAGAACATAGTAACTACAAGTCTTGCCAAAGGACAGACATGCTTAGAGTAGCCAGCCATGTCACAATGTCAAATACTGTCACATCAAAAATTATGTGATCTGAATTTACCTGGATTTATCAGATCTCAGAAACTAACCAGGTTCAGGCCTCATCAGTATTTGAATGGGACACTGCAAAAGAACACCACGGTAACCATGGAGAGACAGGCAATGCCAAAACACCTCTGAACATCTTTTAATTTGAAAACCATAGGTCTTTTTTAACTTTAACTTTAATTACAGTCATAGACCAGCACTATAAAAACAACACATAAAAAATATAAAAAGGCCACACAGCCAAAAATAAAAACAAAAGGATTAAAAAACAGCAGCAATCAAATTAATACAAATGCAAATAAGTCATACCCCTTTTCAAAGTGAGGAGTTTGCACACTTATTTAATGTGAGATGAAATTTTCGGCTCATCCTCAAGCAAAATTCTGGTCAAAAATCAGGTGTATGGGTTAAGTGTCTAAAATGATATAACAGAGGTGTAATTAGTTGGTTCCTCTCAATATATAATTCACAGTGGAGTACCGTAATGTATGTGTAATCCTCTCTATGTCCTTGTACTGCAAAGGTAACAGCACAAGTCTAACAGTATATTTTGAAACCTACCAGATAGTACAGCTGAGGGGAGGACATCAAAGCAAGTTCTAGGAAAGGCACAATGAAGTTTAGGTAAAGTGATGGAAGATAAATAGGGTGCAGGAGATGTTCTTGTCCATATTTTAAGGGTCTATATAGTAGTGGGATGAGTGCAGCCTCAGTCTACAATTCAGTGTCACTGAGGCCTGGAAAAATCAAAGTCTTAGCTTTACACTGACCCAGCTCCAGTAATTGCAATTAGTCCAGCTTTTGAATTATCCTAGTACACCATGGTTGGTAGGGTACAGTCAAAAGATACTGGGGTAATAAGCCTAGTGGTTTAGGTGGATTTTCAGCCAATAATTAATTGTTATTCACCACACCTGCATTTCAGCTTTAAAAAACCTGACCTCTTGTCTAAGGATAACATTGGCCATGCAATTTGGGACATTAAACAAGGCCCGGGGAAAGCTGGACTGCACAGTAAAAAATTGAATTTCTTTGAGTATGAATTTCCCATTAAGTTGAAACACTACCGCTAGATATTTGAAGCATTTCACCTGCTCAATCTGAAGTTCACTGATCTACAAAAATTCTTCAATTTACTGTTAAAGTGCATAACATTAATTTTTCAATAATTAATCGATAAACATTCTGCTTGACAATTCTGGGCTAAAACTTTTAAAGCACCCTTTAATCCAAATCTAGTGGTCTGTGGGTAGATAGCATCAATCATTCAAATGCCTGGGCGAATAGCCAACCCCCAAACGTGTGGGATGCAAGCTGTTCTGTCATAGGTCAGCTGCTACTTCACCCCCTCTCCCCCCCCCAAAAAAAAAAATTACAGACAAGAGGGAAGAATTTGATTAGGAGAAGCAATTGGGTAAGCTGTGAAATGCAACCCCACTAATCTAGGAACTTTAAAAAAAGAAATGAAATTCAGATTTTCAAGATGAGGTGCATTGATTCTGAATGGGATAGTGGTGGTGCAGCTAGGATGGGAGCAGATTTGACCACCTCCTAAGAAGTTTGCTGTGCTGCAGCCTGCAAATGAAAACCAACATTTTCCCTTTCCATATGAATACAGCACAATGAGCTGTGCCACTGAGTTTGTTGGCATAAGTGTTTGCCAGTAAATTGGGGCATTCCTGGCCTGAAAGGGCTCAGGAAGTCATCTAAAGCTGCTTCTTTCCACAGGAACACCCTTTTTGCCACTGGCACCACAGCTGTGATGGCGCCTGGACATTACACTGCTGCGCAGCTCCCTACCACCAGCATAAGTGCCTCTGCACCATCATAAGTGCATCCCCCCCCCCCCGCTTTGGTTTGCACCATAATTCTGAAATGAGAATCTTGTATGACGGTTGTATTAAATAATAAATAATGTTAGGTTTTTGTAGCTACTGCCAGGTCTGCGTAATAAGAATGAGCTGCAACACATCACAATTAAATACAATTGTAGTTGTGAAGAGCAGTCCCACTAAAATGTTTGACATTCAGCATGGATCCCTGAATAAAAATTCTTCCATTTGTCACCCCATTTGCTTTGTAAATCTGAAGTTTCTCTTTTTCTCTTTCCTTTCTGGCTGCTCAAATTCTGGGTAACTTTGTATGAGTTCTGTACCAATCTAAACATTTCCAGTAATGCACCCCCTTATTAATGTTACGTACCTGATCTTTTGGGACATCATGTATCTTCATTAAAATGAACTTTCACGCATCCTGACAGAAGTCATGCTGAATATGAACTGTGTATAGTATATGACTCCTGAAGGCAAAGGCCCATATTATCTGAATTTTTCTGTTGGCAAACATGTATTCAATAAATAACGATGACTCATCTTGTGTCATTCATTGCACTTCTTTCTCTTGGTAACATTTCTTTCTCTTATGTAGTATGCACCTCTTCAAAATGTGATTGTCCTCATCAGGTTCTCCTAGTCATTAGCTTTCTCTTAAAATTTTCTCTTATCATTCACTACCTTCAGGGCTATCTTGCTACTTTTGCGTAAATTCCCCACCTCATTCTGGTACAGGCAGCAGTAATCTAGCATTCCTGTCACCGCCCTGCCTTTTTTGTGGTGCCTTAAAAATTAAATCTAGTAACCCAATATAATATGTCTAAATTGGTATCTACAATCACTGTGATTGTAGATCACTTTCACTTACCTTTCTCCCAAAGATTCCCCACTCAACTCTTTCTCATAATATATTTCAGAGATTTTGTAGAATGGATGTCTGAGGATTTATTTGCATATACCCAGGTCAGTTCTCATATTTTAGTTTCCAGCTGGTATCTGTAATCTGTCTAGAGCCTTTGGAATTACTTCTCTATTCTCATTCATGTTAATAACACTCCCCAGTTGGTGCAGTCTGTGGATTTCATTAGTATGCTGCTAATCCCATCTTCCATTGCATTAATGAAGATGTTCAGACCTAGCATCAATCCCTAAGGCACCCCACTAAACTCCTGTCCCAAGTTAATATGTTGGGATTTTCTATTAAACTTCTTGCATTTCCCTGGCTAGTTGAAACTGTTTATATTTATGCTGGTTTAAATTATTTTCTTTAGCAAGTGTGATCATGCACTATTAAAATCCAGAAGCTGCTGCATTTCTTCCAGAATTACAGCTTCTAAAAAGCTGTCAACACTAACTGTTATATTCTGTATAATGCTGAATCAGCACTTGATTCTTTATCCTGTAATGCAGTTGAAATTTCTTTCAGTACTTTCCAGGGTAGAAGTTGAACATATTTATTTATTTATTTAGACTGGCGCTTTAGTTGGTTTTTCATTTTATACGTCACTCAGAGTTTGTGGAAAGGACACATACATGCTCGTTATGTGCTAGAAGTTTCTACACTTTGTATTATGGATTTTTTTTGTTTTGCTAATTATAGTTAGATTGCTAAATGGATGATTGGGTCAATAATCTTAATTTTTGAGTAAGTGATACCAAGATTGCTTCTTGTAGCCCCTTGTGGCATTTTTCAGTGCTCCCATGAGTTTGCAAAATTGATAGTCTGTTCAGTGCACCTTTTATTTGACGGCCTAACAACATGGTACATGCTAGTGTATATAACAGAACCCTTCATTTTTTAACATAAGCAATTTAGGGAGGGGTGATTTGAACCAGAAAAACACTGGGTGAGTAGGGGTGCTTTGCCCTTTCCCTCTCTGCTGCTTTTCTGCTTTAGCTATCTTCCCCCTCAAATAGGAGTCCATGTGGCCATTTTGAACACCACAGGAAGGGTTATTTTATTTCACTTTAATTCAATCAATCAATCACCTTATTTATTTTTAGATTTATACCCGACCCTTCTTTATTAGGCATAAGTTAAAATTTTAAAACAAGGTTAACCAAAATAAGATCAAAATCAGAGTGACTAGTGTTTTAACAAAGCCAGAGCTTAGAAGTTCGCTACATCTTCAGTCTGTTTAGAACAACGATCTAAGAAGTATCTGTGTCTTGGCCCTATCGGAGAGAGCAAGGTTTAAATTAATGTGCCAATCAATAAATTGTTTACTTAAATCAATATGGCGGGCACAGTGCAGTAGAACATGTTCCATCATTTCAGTCAGAGTTGAGGAGCGAGAACAGAACCTTTTGTGCAAGGGGATGCGGAGATATCTTTCTTGAGATGATGCTGTGGGGAGAATATTAAAGCGAGCCTGCATAAAGGCATGTCTTAAAGCTGGGGATGTGAGGTTAGAAAAATAATCTGATAAAGATCCTTGGGGTAACCATGGAATCCCATAGATCGATGGTGAATTGGAAATGTTTTTAAACTATTATTGTAGCCCCCTTTGAATCACAGGGAAAGACAGGAAAGAAATGTTTCAAAAATGAATAAATAAAAGGCTCCCAGCCAAGCACACTCAGTTTGAATCTCTAGTCCCTACCTGGAGGTTCACCGTAACAGCAATCAGCTGGGGACTCGTGAGAGCTCAATATCTTGCCTGAACATTTGCCTGAAAGACAGACATTCCAATTCTTTCAGAAGCAAAACAATGGACAGGAGATTTAGGAGAGTGCAGATTGGTTACAACCCCCAACAGTTCAATCAATCAATCACATAAAAGGATTGTTGCGGTTGACTCCTTTCCCAAGAATGGGATGTAGGAAGAGACTATGTGAAAAAGAAACATCACACTATCCTCCCCTCCCTAAGCAACTCAAAATAGGAGATTTTTATAGTGAAGGAAAAGCTATCCCATTCTGACAGAGCCACCTGAATGGATTTGCAGTGCCCCTCGAGAATCGCTTTGCTCCTTTGGAAAATGAGGAGACCCCTGATCCAATTACTACTGGGTTAATTAGTGGCAACAATAATAGTCAACATAGAGGAAAACCTAATGGGGGGGGGGAGAGAATGGTAAATTCCCAGTCAGTTTGATAGCTGAGAGCTGCCATGATTCATCTTCTCCTCCCCTTCCCAAATCAAACGAGAACGAAGCTGAGGAACCTAACTTATACAAACCTCTGCTGTTTGGAAACGGCAAGCTACTTGTGTTTTGCAACCTTATTGCAAATACTCTGAAGATCATTTTTAACGAACTGAGGATCATTAACTCTAAACAGTGTGGCTAAACCTACTTTGGAAAGACCTTATGCCCATATCCTGGCACAAAAGGATATATCTGTGAGTTTCTGGGATCTTCAAATTAGGCAACGATTGATCCTTGAAAGAAATAACATCTGCTTAAGAGTGTTTAACTATCAAAGCCACGGCCCTTCTTGGTCCTCCTTAGATATTGCTAGGCGGCATTTGAGTATACTTTTGAAAATGAATCCCAACAATATTGACTTAGTTTCTATCCAAAACTTGGATGACCCACGTAGGTTGCTGACTCCATTGAGACTCATACTTACATTCCAATCCGAAAGAGTACCCTCCCGGTTGTTAAGGCAATCTTCAGCTCTTGGATGGAAAGAGGTCTTTCCAACACGTGTTTTTACTAATTTAAACATCGCGCCCTTGATGGAGGAATTCCCTCAGAAGCAAAACTCAAGGGAGAATGCTATATATGAATCGTCTAAGCACCCAGGGTGTACAACCTTGCATAGAGAGAAGGGGTCTCCCTCAGAACTGTTGAGGATCGATGGGCAAATAGTGAAGACACACACAGACATAGTGAGAAACTCCTATGAACAACTATATGAGACGGAACAAAGAAAATCATTGAACAACTGGATCTTCTAAAGGAGAGTCTTCTATCCTGCAGTTTACGTGGTTTAAAGACTATGACGCTCAGGGAACAAGTTATAGAAGTCACGGTTGTACCTAACAACGAATCTCTGTCTAAGGATGTGGACTTAATAGGGTCTCTGGATGCCTCTCATATTTCCAGTGCTTCACGGGAAGTTGGTGATATTTCTTCAAATATTGAATCCAATTTCCAGCCCCTTATATCGGGAAATTTAAATACTCCTGTGAATTTTCTGGATCCTCCCCAATTACAAGTTCCTTTTGAGTTGTTTCACGTAGCTAACCAAGCTGTTGAAATAGAGCTGAACCTGCTTTCTTCAAAGGTGATAGATAAGGATCTAGCTGAGGAAATTATGGGTAAATCCTGGGCTCAGGAACTCAAAGAATGCTCAATGCTTGATCCCTCCCTTACTGCTCCTTTACACAGTTTGGAACATAGCCCCTCTCCATCTGATTCCGCAGTCCAAGATCTAGCTTCCAGGAGAGTTTATCACCGTCAAAAAATGGTTTGTGTGGTCTATGATTCTTGTGAGACTCTAAAACACCTCGAAGTGATTGAATGACGCCAGGGGAGCAGGATGAATTCTCCCACACCATTAAAAATATTATCATGGAACATAATGGGTTGGGGGGAAAAACCTGATAATCCGGATTTTAAATTGTTTCTTTTTATTGCAAGAAACATGGGCTCCTTTTAAGATTCAACTTCCTGGCTATTGGTCATTTAATTTACTTGCCTTTAAATCCAATCCTATGGGACTGTATCAAGCTGGTCTGGCTGTTCTTTTTAGTCTTGTGTTTCAAACCCAGCTAATTGAGTTGCCCTCTTGCCTCAAGCTATTTTATTTAACGGAGCCACGTTTAGTGTTATTATAGTGAATGAATATCTCCCTCCCATCCTAAACAATCAGATGCTCCACTTACAATGGTCAGTGTTATCTAGTTTTCTTGAAAATATTACACCATCACACCCAGGAGCTAAAGTTATTTTAGCGGGAGATTTTAATGCAAGAGTTGGGAGAAATGAGCAAGATGTCCTTACGTCTATGGGATTAGACCCTGAATCCCTACCTTGGTTTCTCTCTATTCCGAGAAGTTCTAAAGACACTCGAATTAACTCAACTAGGAGGAATCTTATTGCTTTTTCTATCCAGTTTAATCTGATAATGACCTTAGTAGATTTAGGCAATCGGGAGAATTTACCTTTACATCACGTACAGGCAACAGTATAATAAATTATGCTTTAATAACCTCCCAATGCTTGGACTGGGTTCTTAACTTCCATGTTGAACACCATTATTGTAGTGACCACTGGCCTGTCTTCACTTCCCTTGATTATGATGGGGTTATTCAAAACTCCCCGCCCCTTACCGGGCCCCTGTCATCCCATATGGTTAGGTGTGTTTGGTCATCTTCTACTGAAATCTAAATTAGTAATACAGTAACTTACTATGATTACTCAGTAAAAATGTAAATAAATTTTATTTAATATTCAACCTTTCCTGACCTTAGCCAGGCTCAGGGCGTCTAACATACATATTAAGTAATTACACAAAAATAAGTAGCACAGACAACAATTAAAAACTTATCATTAAAAAACCCTGATGGTGATTTAAATCTAAATCATTTGCCCATGTAAGTCCTGACTACCCAATTTCACAGCTCTTTATGGGTATAGGAGGAGTGTAAATGTTGGTGCCAACAGATTTCACATAATTTTATCTCGGCTTAAATTGTATTCCGGACGGAATAGTTCAGTTTTGCAAGCTCTGTGAAATTTTGTAATATCCCACAGTCTTCTAACATCAGTAGGCAGTGCATTCCACCTTGTAGGAGCCTGTGTGTGTGTGTGTGTGTGTGTGTGTGTGTGTGTGTGTGTGTGTGTGTGTGTGTGTGTGTTTATCCCTAAACAGTGTGCATTTGAATACGTGCATGTGTATACACAAATTGTCCCAGCGTTGAAAGCTGTCAAGTGGGACAAACCCCTATAAACAACATACCCCACTGCTGAGTCTGCGCAAAAGTCACATGTTGTGTGGTGCATTTGCCGGTGGCATGAATTGCAGAGTAATGCAAGGCTACAGATAGAACCCTGCCTTTGCTGAGGCTGACAATAACTTTGTGCAAATGTAAATTGCACTGAAGACTGAAAAGATAAAAGTGGAGTATAAATCTTCTAAACACATAATCTGTGTCTATACCTGGACAAAACAGTATCATAAAATGAAGTCACATGTTCTTAAATTCTTGACCATGTTACAGTACAAACTTTCTGAAAACTCTGTTTGCCTGTAAAGTTCAATAAAAGATTCCACATTACCAAAAAGCAATTTTGCAACCATTAGCTAAATAAGAGGAATGTAGGAAGAAGGAATTACCATATATTAAATTAAGGGCTCACCACTTTAACGCCATAATCCCTTTAGAAAAGATAATTTCTATCTAACTTAATCAGCAAGAGGTCTTTATTGCCTGAAGAATTAATTGATTTAAACCTGCTATAAGGTCAGAGGTGCATGTGGCTGACCAGAGGCAGCCAATTACCACATTGTTAGTTGTGCTTATTTACCTTGACTTAACATATTGGTAGGTTACTTGACTCGGTTGGGGGAAGCAGGTGTCTCTGAATCTTTCGTGAACTTTAACCTTGTAAAGGGCATCCAGGCACTCAGACATCACAGAATATTCGTAGCAAAGATTCCGTTTAATTCATATTAATTCTTATTTTTAGTGAGCTGTTCCTTCTGGCCAATATGTGATTTTTTGGAAATTCTTGTAAAGCCAATGCCTTTGTTAATTTTTTTAAATGTTGCTGCTGTTAATCAGTTAAGACTTTTACAGCATACTGCATCAAGTATATTTTCTCCCAGTAAATTCAGCAGATGTTGTTTGCATGCAGGTAGCCTTGGGTCTTATAGTATGTCAGGCCATGATATTAGTTGCCACATCTATAGAAGTTGCACTCTCATTTAATCAGCTGACCTCATATGAGCAATAAATTTTGTCAGCTGTTATAGTGCTGCTGTAAGCCATGGGCTTTATTAATGCGAGTGTTTACATGATCAAGTGCATAGCTATTACAAAATAAATTGTTGTGAAGGATGGGGCAGGGCAAGAGCTTATACATGATCAAGGATGCTCATGTGCCATTAATGCTAATCTTTCACGCAGCTTACAGTGTTTCATTAACACTATGCTCAGTTATGAGTCCATATATATTGCTCAGTAGTAGATCACATACTTTGCATTCAGAAGGCCCTAGTTTAATTTCTAATCATCTGAAGGTTAAGTACTGCAGATAGACCATTCTCTACCAGAAGCAATGGAGAGTTGTTAACTGGTTAACATAGTAATATTTGGGTAACTGACCAATGATCTGACTTGCAGTTTCATATGCTGTTTATAGGGGTTTGTCCCACTTGACAGTAGAAGCTTCTAAGATGGGACAATTTGTGTACATGTAACCTCAACTTGTGGGTTCTGTGGGGCGGAACTTGGAAGGAGTTTGCAACAACTAAATTTTAAACAAAATGGTTTACTTTCTTTAACATATGACAGTTATCAAACATTAACATTTAACTTAACACTCCAAGGTCCTGTTCAAGTTTCATTCCAAGTCCTTCTAATTACAGTCGGATAATGCCAAGTCCATTCTTCCTGCTGCTGGTTGGCTCATGAAGACTCCAGAGGCTTGGTGAACTGGATTCAAGATGATGAAGGTCCCCAAAAGAACTCTCACCATTTACATACACAAAACCCTGAAACAATAAATTCTAGCATTTACAATATAGCAAAAATAAACATTGCAGTTACCTTAAACAAGGTGTTAAGGGCTTATAAAAATCAGTCAAGGTCCCAGCCTGGTAGCCTTGCTTCCTCCAACTTCATGAGCTTTGCAGCCTTCTGCTGCTTTCAGTCTCCACCCCTTTCTGGGTCATCCCATTCTGAACATAGGGGTTACATATACACATGCACACATTCAAATGCACACTGTTTAGGGATAAACACACACACACACACTGTATATAAACATATATATATTCTAATAATGCGCCAATTCTGCCCTTGTAGTATATTTTTATCCTTTTCTCCAAAGACCATACAATTGTTGTATCATGACAGCAATCTCGTAAAGTAGGTTACAGTGAGTGACGGCTAAAGTCACCTGGAAAGCTTCATGGCAGAATGGATAACTGATCCAGGGTCACCCACACCAACCACTCTACCATTACTCCACCACTGCCTAACATGACAAGTTGTAACATCAGCATATAGAATAACACCAATTTGTGCTATTTATTTATTTACAGGAGTGTGTTAAATATAACAGTTTCATCAGCAACATTGATGTGTACATGATGTACCCATATGTACTGCAAAATATTCTTCTGTCAGGAAGTTTTCAGGATACTCAATGTTCAATTTCAAAGTGAATAATTTTGCAGCTATATTGCGAACTGGTGAAAAAATCAACCAGGGTGGATTCTGCACGGGCTGTATACAGCGGTGTGCAGCCACTAAAAACGCCATTGTGGAGGACTTCACACAGCTGCTGCCACTGGAGCAAAGCCACAACAATGTTATTCCCCCACAACGTTTTTTTTCCAACTTGCTAAATGAGCGAGTCTTTTGAAAAACAGAGGCGTCCACGTGGTGCCACTGTTTTTCTTCCTGCGTGGCTCCATGGGTACGAAGGGAGACGCCTTCTGCCCCCAACCCCCAGGGAGTTGCCAGGGCCACGGGGGGTGGGTATCGTCTTGTCCTGACGGAGCTACGCAGGAAAGGGAAGGGACATGCTTTTTTTTAAAAAAAAAAAAGCAGCGGCGTGCCTCCATGCAGCTGCGGGCTGCAGCAGCTCCCAGGCTGCCCACACACAAGTGTGCGAATAGCCCAAGGTCTGCACCAGTGTCTCATACACCGGCTCACCACCGCTCCCCGGGCCCGTGCAGAATACACCCAAGATAAGCACTGTGTCAATTAGTGCATGATTTCTAGTTCTCAATTGAATTTTCATGGCTAGATACACCACCACTAGTATTTTTCCAGAACTGCTACAAAAAAATTGTCTGATGTCATACACTGTGCTTTCATTTCACGTAGCCCAAAATTTTTAAAATGCATTGAAATTGTGAATGCTGCACAGCAAGTGGAAAAATTGTGCCTTGCGAAAAACACATTTGTAAGATTTTTGAATGAGTCATGCAAGTTAGCAAACTACGGCCTGGCAGCAGCCACTGATGACTTAATACAAACCAACTTACATGACTCTCCAAGGTTTGGCTGCTTGCTCTTGTTCAACAGCAACTACCTTATGAAAACCAGTGTGGTGTAGCAATTAGAGCTTCAGAGTAGGACCTGGAGACTTAGGCCTTTTTCAGATGCACAGCTTACTACAGATTTTCCAAGAGTTCAAACCTTGTATCTTGGAAAAGTGTTCTGTGCAATCATTCTGCACACTTCCATTCCCTCTTGTCATTTTTTCCTGTACCACTTCAGTTGCATTTATTCCACACGCTGCTGCTAAAAACATATTAGTCGTAATGATGGTGGAATGTCATTTGTGATGCAGAAAAACAACCCCCTTTTTTTCTTTTGTGCAGGTGTTTTAGGGTTAATGCACTGTTACAAGGAAGCAGCAATTCAAAAATGTCTCAGCCTTCATTTTTACCATTGGAAACTACCCATAGAAAATGGAAACAAGCCCCCCCCCCCCCCGCTTTCTGGAGCAGGCACCATTACCTGAAGGAACAGAAACATGTAGCCCCTACCTCAGATTACACACACACATACTCACATATTTTCCAGCCAAATTACAGCTGCAGTAATGCACAAAGTTTACCTTAGCCATCCCTTGTTAATTTCCTCCCGCGTAAGCAACTTCTCTTGTCAATTTCACTCACTCCTCACATGGACACAAACTATATTTTCACCTTAACATTACATTACTAATGCAATGTGACAAGAGAAAAATTAAAATTCCCTTAGAAAATGGACGACAAGGGGAGGACAAAATGGCTGAAGATAAGGGTGGGCCACACATGGTATGGATAAGGGCCTCATGTTTGATGGAGAGGAGAAATAAAGATAGTTTCAACATGACTGCATGCTCAAGGGAAGCTGGCTCAGAAACAGATTTTAAAATGTTGTGGTAAAAGTCCTTGGGAATGCAATGGAGGAAAAATGAAGGGAAATCATTTCTGGAACCAAATAGAAGAAGAAACATGCAGAATTAAAACTAGTCTTTAATGGCAAGATAAGTTGTAAACTACTTGTGTGGAAAAGGCCTTACATTCAAATTCCCATCTTGCTGTGGAAGGTTATTGGGTGATTTTGGGGCTACCATGTATTTTCGGCCCAATCTACCTCATGGGATCATTGTGAAGATAAAAAGGAGACGAAAATAATGTCAACTGCTTTGGTCCCCACTATGAAGAAAGATAAAGTATACATGAAGTAAATAAACAATAAATACCATAAGGTTAAAGGTAGGTAAAATGTAGGAAGGAATGAAGCAGTAGAATGGAAAGAGGTAATAGTATGAGGAGAGGTGCATAAGGGAAAGTGAGGGGGCAGCCCCCCCAGGTCCTTGTGGGTTCCTCCCATGCAAGTGGGCTTGGCCCAGTGGCCAGCATCACAAAAGTTAGCCACAGTTACCAGGTAGAGGCTGTGGAGGGGAGGGGAGGGCCAGCTTAAGACACCACAGTTTCTTATTGGATATATTTATCATTTAAATTGAAATATAAGATGATACCTTTTTTGATGGCATACCTATGACAAAACTCAAATCTTGCAGTTGAATAACTACTGTACATTAATTGAGCTATAAATGTGTGAGTGATATTGTAAGCTATTAAACTGGAGTCAAATATAGTGTTTGTCATGATGATCAAAACAGGTTGCAATAGCCGACTCTAATTTGACTGAGCTTCACAATGTAGACATTTCTTCTTCCCAAAATTTGCTTACTGAATTTATAGTTGACCACTGAAACTCAAGGTAGATCACCCAATTAAAAACAATGCACTGAACAGTATAATACATACAATGAAAAGTGAAACAAAAGTAGGTTACAAAAATTATAGAGAAAATTACATTAAATTGCAATTTTACCACAAATTAACGTCAATAACTTCTAGGATTGCTATTTTAAAAACTGACACATTTGGGACTGCTGGAAATTTTGGGCTTTAAAATGTGTATTTTGGAGAAACATTTTAATAGACATGTCTGCTATCATAAACAATAGAAATATTAAACTAGCATACAACTTAATAAGCCAAATTGTCCATATTCACATCTATCATTTTAGCTTTAGATTTTAAAAAATCTCCTCAATAAGCCATCTTGTATATTCGAAGGATGGCGATTAATTTGCAACAACTAGAAGTAAGGTGACAGGAATTTCGTTTCAAGGGTATTGCTTTGCCTGTTGAAACACACTGATATTGGGCCAATGCTAATTTTGAACAGCTTTGTTAATAACGTTTTTGCATACTAATCATTAATACTAGATAGCCTATGATTAGTTCCTATGAGGAGTTTCTTTTTCAGACATTTGTATATTAATTCACACATTTCAAGTTTGCAACTTCAGTGAAGTAAAGCTTTTGGGGTCGAATCCTATAGCAATTCAGTTAATGCCTTCCTTCAGTGCAGTGAGTCTTGTTTTAGTGGGAAGGTTATTAGAACAGATCCAATGGAATGGAGCATGAAACATCTCTGTGAGAACAGTTTCAGTTATCTGAACAAAGCTTGTCATTAGCCAGTGGAATAGGACTGAAGCATCCAAGTTCAGCGAGACTTTGCCTCATTGCTATGACTGAAAGGTTTCCCACTTTTCTTGAAACACTCTCAGATTTGTTTTGAACTTTCTTCCTAACTACATGGGTTAATTTTATCAGAAGTCATCACGAGCCCTTTAAGACGGTGTTATCTTGGTACATATTTCAAAACACTGACAGATATTTTATCAGTAATTAGTATTCATATTATGTCTCAAACAATCTGTTCAAATATGAGGGAAATGAACTGGATGAACAGCTCTCCTTTCTCTCATAATTAATGGGGGGATAGGATTGCATACAAAACTGGGGACAAACAGGAGGCTGGTTTTTTTTTACTAGAATAATGTAAATGACCCACACTAGGGCTTCATCTTGTCTGTTGAGATAACTTTGGAACAAACCCTTCTTAAGAAATAAAAAAAACTTCTCTGAATAATTTCTTTCTGGATTTGTTGCTCATCTTGTCAATATGCCACATGATAGCTGGCTGGACTCCCTTGTTCAGTGGCACACATTTTTAAATAGCACATATCCCCCCCCCCCCCCGCCCAAGACCATTTGTTCTTTTTAACAAAAATATTAATTGCATTCCTTTTTTCTTCCAATTTTTGTGGGTTATATATAGCATAAAAACAGTATTTTAGACATTTTAAACAACTTAAAAATACTGAAGATGGGTGTCATGTATTATAGTTCCTCTTTGCCGCCTCCCCCTCTTCAGCTGCTAATCATAGAATTTGATTGCCAAATTATTTAAGATGCTCTTCCAATAGTTACATGTGTGAGTCTTCTCTGAGACACAGGCAGTTTATAAGGACAGATTTGGAGTTACATATGGCTTTGTCACATGCTTTGATAACCACATCTTTAAGGACAGTGTCCTTTAAAAAAACACAAAGGATTCTGCAAATAATGTACCTCCAAGAGGCTCCACTATTTCATATAATGATAGATTTCTCTTAGGCTGGGACTAGACATGTTGGGAGATGTTTGGCTGCCCCTGACTAAAACAGTCCTCCCCACGACTTTTCTACCCATCAACATTGTGCAGCATCACTATGCAATGAGTTTCTCAGGCAAATACTGTTTGTAGGGTTGCCAGACACAGTTCAAAACATATTGAGCTAAACTGGGAGCTGGCACAGACTTACAAGCTATGGCGCAGTGGAAGAGCCTCTGCTTGGTTTGTGGAAGAACTCAGGTTCAATCTCTAGCATCTCCAGTTAAAAATGGGGTGTGAAAAACCTCCGCCTGAAACCTCGGGCCTGAAACCCTCAGGCCTGAAACCTCCGCCTGAAACCTGTCAGCCTGAGTAGACAATACTGACCTTGATTGACCAAGGGCCTGACTCAGTATCACTCAGAATGTGACATCACTTCCAGCACAGACCTAGAAGTGACATAATTGCATTATGGAAGCACTGTGGAATTTACCTAAAATTCTATGGTTAAACTACGCCACCTTTTTGGTGGTGTAAGTCTGCAGCCCCAGCTGCTGGTGCAATGGGACCTACACTGTTCGTTAGCTCGGAAAGCATTTAAACTGGTCCACAGGTTCCCAACTGAAGAACAGGAAGTGGAAAGTTGTAGTCCTGCCTCCCTGAGAAGCTAGTGGGAAACACTCAGGCTTTCAAGATGCCCTCCTTATCTCAGAGCAGAAGGAACCTTCATGATAAGTCTCCAAGGTTCCGTTTTCTCATTTCTTGCAACTGCCATACTCATTAAACTTGCCAAGCCAAACATTTCTTTTTTTCCTAGACTTTTATATAAAAGGCTTGATTTTTTTTTTAAAAAAAATTACTTTTACAGTCTGATTTTAACCTGAAAATTGTTTTTGTGAGGATCATTTTAGGCTGCTAAATGTTTTGTGCTGTTTTTATTCTCTGGTTATGTTTTCAATAGTTTGTGAATTTTAATGATTTGTATGCAGTTTTATGATTTATTGTGTTTTGCTTTAAGTGTCCCCTCAACAGGTTCTCTGGAAAGGCAGGGCATAAATTTTTCAGATATATTTTTCCAGATATATAAATAGGAACACAGTATCACCCATATGCACTCTTTGGTGAAATACAAAATGTCACATTGTGGGTTCTACTTTGTGCTTGGAAAAACTTGCCAATATCTTGGTCCAGCAGGAATCCCACAGTAATCTGAACAAGACATTACACTTTGCCATTTCTAATGCTTTATTTCAGCAAATTAGATCTTTTCCTTTGTTTCCTTTTCTACATAATGGGGAGGGCAATCCATAGTTTTGAGGCAATGGCTGAAAATCCTTTTTCTTGAGTTGTTGCCTGTCTTATGTCAGATGATGGAGCCCCGCAAAGATGACTGTAATGATTGGGTGGGTTCATATGAGAGTAGACAATCTTTAAAGTATGCTGGTTCCAAGCTGTATCTGTTTGATAGATAGCAATGATTCAAGTTTAAGAAACTGTCAATCAGTGTAGAATGTATTTATTTTTCATATTTTTATACTGCCCTATCCCAGAGAATGTTAACATGTTTGCTTGTATTAGAGTATTTTTAAGTACTGTAACTGAAAATCTAATAAATTAACAAAACATTTTTAATATTTGATTCATCAGTTTTTATCCATTTTTCATAAATGTGAGATTAATGTGATATAAGAGCCAGTTCCAGATTGTTATCTCTGTTATAGGGCCCGTATTAGTTAGTAAATACCTCCTTCAAAGGTGTTGTCTGTAAGTGAGCACATTTTCAAATTCATAGATTTAAGAATGCCCCCTATAGAGGAGCTTTTCCCTGTTGATAGTTCTGGGGTATAGTCTTGGCTATTCCCTGTTTCCCAGTCCTGGGATATAAATGTGAAATGGAAAAGTTAATTTCGTAACTTTGTTTGGATATGAACCGAGATCTTTCAGATGCAGATACTTTAATGCTATCCACATGTATAGTCCTTCTATCCTTCATTTGAGCTAGGTGAGGATTAGAGTGTAACTGGCCCAAGATTATCTAGAAACATTTATGGGAGAGCATGTAGCGTTGCATAGAACAGACACCATACTAGAAGCAGAAATATGCAGAATGACCATTCTGTATATTTGGGAGATTATCTTTTATGTGCAAAAAAGAACTCTTTTGAGTCAGCATGTTTGCCTTAAATTGATGAGAATTATTGTCTATGTATAGAGTTTACAAATCCCTTCCTCCTCCCTCCTTTTTGTGAACTCTTGTGCTGGCAGATTGTCAGCAAATTTATCTGAAACGTGGCACAAAATCTTGCATTGATACCTTGAAAATATTGTGACATTGCGAAAGGTTATATTTACATATTTCTAGGCATCCCTGTTCAGTTCTCTGCTGATTTGCTTCAAGGTGATTATGCTCAAATGGACATTCATGTATTAACTTTCAGATTCAAGGTTATTAAACTGAGGTACTTTTTATGATACAACTAAATCGTTGTCAGAAATGACTTCTCCACTGGTACACTTGCCCTTTTTTCTATAAGTTAGAGACAGTTTATTACCAACCACTCGCAGCAACTGTTGAACAACAATATCAGAATCTCTCTAATACCGTTCTTCTTTTTTATTCTTTTTTTTTAGGTTGGAGAAGTTCTTTACTGTGCTGGACAGATTGCACTTATACCTTGTACTATGCAGCTCATAAGTGCTGGCATAAAAGCAGAGGCTTTGGTTTCCTTAAGCCACGTTGAAAAAGTCCTAAAAGCGATGAGCCAGAATGCTGAACTCCAACATGTACTTATGGCAAATTGTTATGTAACTGACAAGAAGTACATTTCTGTCGCTCAAGCTACATGGCAGAAGAAATTAAGAGAATTTAAAAAGGTATTTGTAATATCAATTTTCTTCTCTCTGCTTTGAAAATAACAGTTTATGAAATGTTTTCCCCTAACTTGAAGGAATATCAGAATATTCTCAGCGCACTTCACAAGGGCACAAGTAAGACTGATATAATAAGGTTTGATTGAACTGTTATGTTAGAGCTCATAAATGGCTGTGAACAATTGTAAAAAGAAAATTGCTTAATAGAAAGTTATATTCATCACCAACTTTGTCTTAATTCCCCAAAGCAACAAGTTAAAGAATCCTTTTAGAACATCCAATTCCAGCTGGAAATTTTTGAAAAATACTTAGCATTTAAAATAACTGTGTTCCTGCCCTTTTCTACACAAAGGCAGTTTATTTTGTCATCCTGCATAAGGAATTCTACACTTTTTGAATAAAAATTATGTGCATCAAAACAATTTATCTTTTTCTCAGTAAACTTCATTTTGTTCTCTCAAGATTTAGAAATAGCAAAATATCTTCAAAAGTCCATTAAATAGTACATCATGGCTTTGAATCATATCAGTCGTTGGTTAATAATGACTTTGATAATAATTATTGGTTTAGATTTAAATAGGAACAAGCCAGGGACCCATAAGTACTTGCAAGGGGCATTTCATTTCCTCCTCCTGTACTCCCCTCTTACTGGTTCTGGTGGGTTTTCCAGTCTGTGTGGCCGTGGTCTGGTGGATCTTGTTCCTAACATTTTGCCTGCATCTCTGGCTGGCATCTTCAGAGGTGTATCACAGAGGGAAGTCTGTTAACAGACTTCACTTTGTGATACACCTCTGAAGATGCCAGCCACAGATACAGGAGAAACATTAGGAACAAGATCCACCAGACCACAGCCACACAGCCCGGAAAACCCACCAGAGCCAGTTGAATCCAACCGTGAAAGCCTTCAACAATACATCCCCTCTCACTGTTTCCTCATTCTCTGCCCTGGCAGCACCCATAACATATCCTTTTTCATTCTTCCTTCTCTCCTTCCCACTCACCAGCCTTTAATCTGTCTTCCTCTCTTGTCTCTTTGCTTGCCTCTCCTTTCCCCATTTTCCTGGCATCCTGGCCCCTGCAGAAAAGTTGGAGCACCAGATGTGTGAAAATGGTGGCTGCTAGGCTTGGGACTCAAATTGGTTCTAGGTAGTGAGGACTCCAATGCAATCACCGTTCATGGTCTCATTCAGGTGTTCTGTGAGTCCTCCATCATAGAGGGCAAGACCCTTTTCCAGAACTCTTTTGGCCTTCAAGTCTACCTTTGCCCTTGCCCCTCCTCCCCGCAATGGTTTTGCTTTACAAAAGCCAGTGCTTGGAAGGCTTAGCAATATCATTGTGGTTGCCTTACCACCTCAAAAAAAGCAACTGAAAGGTCAGTGGCCATTCTTTTACCGCTACAGGTTTTGTTTCTATCACTTTAGGTAGTTTTTAATTCCTTTATTTATTTAAATTTATGTATTTATTTAGATTTCAGACTTAATTGCATACCTGGGACTTCCTTCAGAAAAATCCCCCTCTCTCTGTAGAGAAATCTTCCTCTGGCGGTCCTTAGCTTCATTTTGCAGATCTATTAATCCACATACTATGGCCCATTTTGAAATAGATATATTCTGTTTAAAACTCAAGGCAATAACTTCATGCTATTATGTTATGCACATCTTTTCACTCACAGCAGTTCCAGTTCAGCTTAGCAGTGACAGAGGCAGTGTGCCAGAGTTTAGCACTGTCAGAGTTTTGTTGCCAAATTGAAATCATGGGTAAATGTCCTTCAAGATGTTTGCCATTTTGGTCATAATGAAGCAGGATATTTAAGTCCCACAACATGATCCGAATGCATACCAGCTAATATGATCAGTTAAGCATGTTTGGCAATGGTTCTGGTTCTGTTCACTGCATGGATAGGATTTCTCTTGGGAACCCTGAACATGCCCCCTTAAGTCTCGTTGAGAAAAGGTCAAATATAATTTTATAATATTATAAACATAACTTAGGCCAGGAATGATGCCAAGGAAATACACAAATAAATATATTAAGATATTGTTGTGCTTTATGAGCAACAAGCCCACCTTACACAAAACCATTATTAGGTATATGTTACCAATACAGTTTTATTTAACAAAATTTCTCCTTTCTTCCCCAAACCAAAATAGCTAAATTTACACAAGATTTATGTCTTCTTCTCACACCTGTCCACAGTGGTCTGCTGGGTGTTGCATTCTCTCTTTCTTCCTTCCTTTTCCCCATCTAGGTTCTAGTTGTTGTCATTGTTGTATGTTTGTTAAACACAAATTTGAAAATCATTCAACTCTAGTAAACTAAATATGGATGAAATTGTTGCGTGGGAGAGAGCGCGAAGATTTCTATGAAGACCTCAGAGTCAAAAATGGCTTCTATTAAGTAGAAGAATAACCTGTGACAAAACTGCAGGAAAAATATTGTCTTATCTCAAAAATATTAAGTTAGGCTCAGAGACAGTAAATGACCTAAAATCACTGAGATCATTTCATAGTAAATGGGTATTTATACTTGGGTTTTTCCAGGTCTAACTCAGCATTCTAACTGTAGCACCATTCTGGCTTCTAGAACATCTTTTTGATTCTGTTTGCTCATGTAGAATATTAGAATCAAGTTTTTATTTTTAGGTTGAATAGGTACAGAAGCTTTTATGTGCCTAGGCTTAAAAATAGAAAAAAAAGAACCTGCAGGAAAATTAGAAGGCGTGGCAATTCTCTCAAAGGAACATTTTCACAGCTTTTCCATGTATACTTGCACGGTGATGCAAAGAAGGGCAACAAAATCCTTTGCCATGTCTCTCTAGGTATTTCAGAAAAGTTGAATCATTTTTGGTACCGGTAGGTACCAAGTTTTCTGAGACAAAAACTACTCAAGAAAGCAACATAGGACATGCTCTGGATATCTCCCAGTTGTGACTGCACATTTGGGTTTTTTTGTAATTAAGATAGCAAGTTTTAATAAATTTTACTGATATATCTGGTTTAATTGACTAGGTCCCATTCAAATTGAGTAGGGCCAAATGTAAGGAGGAAAAATGGTAACAGTGACCTTTCCTTTTAACAACGGGTGTTCTCTGTTGAACTATAAATTAGGTTATACTTCAGTCCTTTCAAAAAAGCATCTGGTTGAAGTTTTCAGAACAATCAATAGGTTTATCAGCTGAAAGACACATGATTGACCATTTTTATCAATTTGTCTGAAAATTTTCCATTTCTCAGTTTCCTCTGCAATTACCAGTTGTGTTTTAGTATATCTTCTGTTGTCACTTCAGTCTTCCAGATACTTCTCCATTTTCTTCTCTCTCTATCATTACTGCTGTTACTTGATAGCATGGGAGAGAAACCAAGGACAACAAAGAAAATTATTTCTTTGCATCCCACTTTCTAACCTTCTGATTGCTCATTCCTTTATGTTACTAGAAATTTTTCACTGCCCCATAATTTTGTTCTCTGTTACTTAGGAAGATCAATAACTGGAAAGAAAGGGGGAAGGTAACATGCACATGTGTCTTCAGTGTTTGTTTTGTCAGGAAAAGCCATAATTCCCTCTGTAATTTCTACTGTTGGTAAAAATCAGAGGAGTCCACAAACAAAACCACAATTTGGAAATATTGAGGTACTGTTGTGTCCGTTAAACAATAGCTAATTTCAATGGCAAAAGATCATCCTAAAATCATCTCAGTGAGTTCAGATTTACGGGTTGATTATTCAGGTAATTTTTGTCTCTTTTTTAAAGATAGAAAGTAATTGAACAATAGTGTTTCCATGTATACAGCTTTAGGGCATCAACTATATGTTTCACTGAAGAAAATCTGGTTTCTAAAATGAATTTTTTGCAAACATTTAAAAATATTAATTCATAATCAGCCTTCAGCCAGCTAATCTACATTATTTAAATATAGTCTGTTCGTCCTTGTGGTCGGATTGAAAAATGAATAGTTACCCTGTTGGCAACAGTCACACAGAACTCTGAATCAAGGTTTGAGAAGAAGAATTCACACTTGGGCTGCAAAGTTCACAGGAGGAAGCCCTCCTGGCTGACAATAGATCACAGAAAGAGGCCCTCCTGGCTGACAATCAAAGAATCTCATATGTTAGGCACATGAGACAGGTCTTTTTCAGTGATTACATAATTCTAGAATAGCTTCCCCAGGGAAGTATGCCTGGCTTTTTACCTTCAATCTTGAGGAGGCCATTGCAAACATCTTTATTTAGGACTCCAATTGAATAATTTAGTTTTTATTTATTGGCTGTCCTAATTGGGATTTTAAATTGCAGTCTTTTATTTGTTTGTTTTTAACTATTTTTTTAATCTACATTGTAAGCCACCTTGAGTTCTTCAAGGTAGAAATGTGGCAAATAAATAAATTAAATAAGTAGCTGAGTCTCTGAACTTTACCCATTTTTACATCTTTATTTAATCTGTATATTTGCAATGCAGAAAGTTTTTCTGTCAATCCCCACTTCCTGTACTCAGTGTTGAAAGGAAAAGGGCATTATGAGAACTATTTACTTATCTGTCATGAATCATCTAACATATGCATTTTGTTCTTTTTCATGGTTGTCACTGGTTTCCTGTCAGAATCTCTGCACCATTAACATCTGCATGACATGCAGAAATTCTGCATGTTTCCCATTGCTTGGTATGGTACCACAGCAATAGGAAAAGACGTCCCTGTTGAGTTGATCCCTGTTGTGCAGTTGCTGTTAGGCACAAAGCCTTAGTTAGTAAAAATGGTGATAACCCTAATTCCTTTCCAACATGACTGGATTCTATAAAACCATTCTGTATTTCATGACCCCCATTATTAAAGCAATATGTCTTTAAATAAAAATATGGTGCACTTTTTCACAAAATACCTAAAACTTTCTGTAATTCATTGTCTGGCTATCTTTTGTGTGAGTGTAACATTTGTAATGTTAGTGTCATCCAACATGATAATTTTACAAGCAGTTTTTTTTTCTTTTTTGCTAACTCATTCATAGGAATAATCAATAGGGAGAAAATAAACCATATGGGTTATAGTCCACTTCTTCTGGATGGGCCAGATGGCATTATTGATAGATGGAAGTACTCCAAATATTTATAGTGTAATGAAATAGCAGTGACTGGCTGCAAGAGTTCATTTTAATTCACTGAGGCATATTATTGAGTCTGGATTGAATTGTGTCATTTACTAACAGCTCTCTAAGGACATTGCAGAGGTATGTCAATCAAAGGGCATCTCTGTGAGGAACTCCCAGCAGCTTTCGCAGCTCCACCATAGCTAGGGTGTTACTGTCACTTAGTTCAAAAGCATCTCTGTTCATTGTAAAGTGAAACCTAGAAAGCTCACACCACAGTGACATTGTGCCACATGTTTTGTAAAACTAGACATTACGTGTCACAAGGGAGATGGACATGGGGAATAGTATTGAATTTTACCTAAAAGCCAGAGACCAAAATTTTTTCTTTCCTTTGTGTAATTGCCCAACTTTGATGCATTTTCTATTTTGGCATGAGAAGTCATTATCAAGCAGCCTAACTGGCCTTAAGAATCTTTCCTTTTGCAGCTCTAGAACTGCATCTAGAAGAGAAAGAAAATGTGCCACAATACATTGACTATCTCCAGCCACTCCCTAAATCCTGGTTCAGGCTCATGGAGGAAGAGAGCATTTTATTCAGAGGTGATTTTTTCATGGAGAAAGAGAGCATTTTATTCAGAGGTGATTTTTTCAGAAAAATAAACTTGGCTGATAAAACAGGAATGAGGAAATGTAGAAATAATAAGACATTTTGTAGTTAGGATGTTATCTGATGTAGTTCACAGACAGGTGCTGATAGTTTGGATAAGTACTGAGAAGACACTTTGACAGTCACTACATATTAGAATACACATTAACTTCTTGAAACAATAGTTCTTAGGTTGGAATAGTTAGAAACAAACACATAGCTTCCTCAATTTTCTCCCTTAAAACTGGTTAGGGATCACTCTTTGTACTTAAAAGCTGTTTTGTTAGAACTGGTTAGGGATCACTCTCTTCAAATAAGAGCTATTTCTCTCACACAGGCTCATTCTTGATTCTAAACAAATGCATTCCTCTCACTCCAGCTTCAACAGTCAGTTATCAACTGTTAAGTTTCTTTTAATGGTCGAAGGCCGTTTCCGCGACGAATCTACAGGAAACGGCCGGCCGGGCTAACGTTCTTGACGCCGACTCGTACGACGCTAGGACCGTCCCGCGACTGTGGACGAGGTCCTGCGTTTCAGACAGAGCCAGGCAGCCAACGCCGCAGAGTGCCGGCGCCCGGCCGACCCGGCATGTTCCCGGGCCTCCGGCGCGTCGCCAAGGCCTGGGGACAAGCCCCCCTTGCCCTGCGTGCCTGCTCCAGCGGTGCAGGGCATGGGGGCGTGTCCCCAGGCCTCGGCGACGCGCTGGAGGCCCGGGGACAAGGTAAGTGCCGGGTGCAAGGAGGGTGGGGGAGGCGTCTCGAAGCCGCTGCCGTTCGCTCGACAGCGGCTTCGAGGCGGCGTTTCCCCAACAAGAGCGCTTCCGAGCGCTCTGGGAAAACGCCGGCTTCGCGGCTGTCAGGTGGTGCTTAGGGCTACGCTGGTAGCGATGGCGCCCCAAGCTGCTCATGCCCCTGTGCGAATGGCGGCCTGGAGACGGCGTTTTTGCCGTCTCCAGGCCGCCATTAAATGCCCGCGCAGAAACGGCCTCTGTTAACTGCCATTTGTAGAATTCTCAGTGGGTGTTGGAATATCCCTGTCACTTGAGGTTCTATGCCTGGGACAACTCATCATTAGCCCTATCTTGCACTTCCAATGGATGTCAGAGAGGCTGTAAAAACCTTGGACTGGCATCTGGAGGCAGTTTTGGAGTGAATGTGGGCTAACAAACTGAAGCTTAATTCCGACAAGATGGAAGTGACCCTTTATACCAGGGGTCCCCAAACTTTTTAAACAGGGGGCCAGTTCACTGTCCCTCAGACTGTTGGAGGGCCGGACTAAAAAAAACTATGAACAAATTCCTATGCACAAATGATTGTAAAATGTTTGATTTCACCTTTCAGCCTTTCTGTCATGGTCTGTTTTTAGAACAGTGACCAAAGTATGTCAAGTACAGGGTGGGCTCCAAATATTGTTGGGGAGGCTGTGGAATACCTTCCCCTGTAAAAAAAAAAAAAGCAGAACTTTCCCAATGAAGCATTCCATCTAACCCAGAATCAGGTATCTTCCTGGGTTCTTTTCCTCCCCTAGCAGCCAGTTGCAGGTGATTCACCAGGCCTGGCTGGATGCCAATCTGGGAAGTGAGGCGGAACAGAAAGCCTGAAGGGAAGCAACACATGGAGTAGCCAAGAGGGAAGGGCGGGAGCAGGCATGCCGCCACATGTAAGGTTTCCAACTCTGGGTCAGAGAAAAGATTCATGGAGATTTGGGGGTGCAGGGAGTTTTGGGGTGGGGAGCCCACCGTCCCAAAGTAAAGTCATTTTTCTCTAGGAATTGGATCTCTGTCACCTGGAGGTCCTGGCTGTAATTCTGGGATATCTCTCCGGGCCTCCCTAGAAGGTTGGCTACTCTTACATAAGAGGTAATATCCACAAAATATGTCATCCTCCTGCCTGCTTGATCAGCAAGTGTTTAGAAAGCAGCAACTCATAGCTTGACCAGAAGAAAAAGAGAGCAGACCTGTGGGCATTGCCTTTATTTACTTGCATAGGCTGGTTGGGGAGAAAGGAGCCCAGGAGCCCAAGGGGAGCCGATCTGAAAAGCAGACTCCAGAGGCAGTGGACTATCTCCAGGGCTCTGTTTTCCCTCCAGCAGACCCAACAGTCAAAACCCACTGGAGACCCGCTTAAGCGCCTGGCCCTACCAGCTGGTCCCGCCAAGGTGGTGGGTTTGGGGATCCGCCCTGCTTTTGCTTTCAGCTGGCCTTGTTGGCAGGGGACTGAGAGGTGGATAGCCCCATTCCTCAGGTTGTGGGGGAGCCTGAAGGCAGACAAGCTGACTGCAAGGCACAACAACCCAGTGGGAAACCCTCCAGCGCCCAGCCAGACACACGCAGCCCCATCATCCAGTAGCGCAATGGAGGCCACAGATTCCTCCTCTCCCTCGAGCCCCCACTGCACATGAATGGAGCCATTGCCGCCATGCCTGGCGGGCCGGATAAATGCCTTCAGGGGGCCACATTTGGCCCCCGGGCCGTAGTTTGGGGACCCCTGCTTTATACATTCACTTCTTACTGTGTGACTGTTTGCTTTGCAGTGGGTTTTTCTCAGTTTTGTTTTTGTTTGCATCCAGGATTCTCCTGCTGCAAAGCGTACCTAGCTGAATCAAGCCACTATTTTGCCCTCCCCTGGTTCCCTGTTTTCACAGTTCAACCTCTTTCACTGGTTAGCTGCCTGTTTTTACCATCTTTCACTGATTAGGCAACTGTGGCCATCCTTGGGCAGAAAAGATCCGGCCACTGTGGTTCTATTAAGATTATATTGAGATTAGATTATTGCAATGTTGAGTGGATTGGGCTGTAGTGACCATGTCACTCCAGACTTGACTGACTTACACTGGCTCCCAATTTGTTTCCCAATACAGTTCAAGGTGTTCATTTTGACCTTCAAAGCCCTACCTGGTTTGGAACCAGCATGCCTGAAATGCCACCTAATCTCATATGAACCTGCCGAACCATTATGGTTATCTTTGGAGGCCCTGCTTTGGGTTCCCCAACTTCTGCGATCAGGCAGATGGCCACTTGGGTGACGGGACTTCTGGGTCATAGCATCAATTCCCTGGAAATCTGTCAGCTGTCTCCTGTTGTGTCTTCTGCCAGTGGGTGCAGACTTTTTTGTTTCAGTTGTCAGTACCTCAGTGATTTCTTCTTCCTAACCAATGTTTCAGTCTCTATTTTTATGTTTTATATGCATTTTAACTAAACCTTTTTCAAAAAATCTTGTAATTATTTGTGTTAGGGATTGAGTTTAACGGCTTTAAAACATGACTTTATAATGTATGTTTTAAATTGTCAGCTGCCTAGGTAGCCATTGTAACGTAAAGGTGGATTACAAACTTTTCTGTGCTTAAATGTCAGGCACCCACTCCTACGTAGGAGTCAATCCCATTGAGTTAAATGGTGCTTATTTTTGAATAATTTTTGGTTCTGAGAGAAATAAAGTATTTTTGGTCCTTCTCCCATGTTTGATAGTTTCTCATTCAGGCTTGGATACTTACATTGGCAGAATGTGGGCTTCACGGAAATATTATTACCTCTTCAAACCTTTGGCACGAGTACCGGCTTCACCTGACCCAGCAACATGTATGCCAGCTCAGCAGTAAATAATCACTTTAACTGCTCTGTGTTTTTCTTCTTCATCCATGAAGCAGAATAAATGTTTTTGGCTTGTATAATGCATTCTTGTAACTCTCCGTCAGATCTCATAGATTAAGTCCCCATATACTGTATGTTACCATAAAGATAAAAGAGTAAAAATATATCTACAACTAGTTTTGTTGCAGATCTGCCAAGTTAACCTTGAAATAAAAATAGCAAAAGGCTTATATGGCTTAATAACAATAGTAACTGGTTTCCAGTAGTAGCCCTACAGACTTTTAAAAAAGATTGGCTTCTAGCGTACCCATCAGTGTGTAACATTCCAATGAATTATGTTGAATTTTGCATTGCAGTAAGTTAGTCATCAGTTAGTGGAAACCTCCATAGTTGAGCAGTTAAAACCACATTCGCTTCCAGTGCCTAGAGATTTCAGCAATCTTTGGTACTGTGGGCTGCAACTGCTGTGGGTTGCAACTGCTGTGTCTACCAAGATTTCCTGGCATTCTTTTTGAATTTTGAAATTGTCCATTCCTTCCTGGCAAAAATTTGGTTATGAGAGGCCGTTAGAGATCTCCCCAGGATCTTCCCTGTGAAATTCTATAGGGTTCCACCCTGAATGCTTTTCTCTTTCTGGAAAATTAAGGTTGAATCTAGACAGTCATCTGATTTAGTAATATGGAAACATGGAATGGCTTTTGGTCATGTGATCAAGCCCATCCTGGCAATTTAGGGTTTTTCAATCAGTGTACAACCAGATGTGCTATCCATCACAACCCTTAGAAATAACAGTTTTTAATTTCTTTGGTCAATGGAAGTTAATGTTCCAAATGCTGCGTGAAGATTCTCTAAGGGGCTTTCCGCACTGACAGAGTTGTACTGGTTTCTATCTAGGTTCACCTCAGTGTATCCACACTGCAACTGAGCTCAACGTTGTTTTGTCTCAGTTCCCTTCCCCCCCCTCAGAACTGTGACATCCCTGTCGCAGTTATGAACTGCACCTTTCTGCTGGAACAAGGTCAATACCGCTTCGAAGCTTCAAAGTGCAGACGCATCGAAACGACACCTCATCCGTTCAACCAATCAGGAGCTGCTTTTGTGGCATGCGCAGAATGGGAGAGTCGTGGCGGGCATGTAACTGTAAACTGTAAACTGTAAAAACTGGGGGGGGGGGAACACTCCCGTTTCCCATGGTAACACAAGCTCCAATCATGATCGAGGAGCGAAACAGGCACCAAGATGATCCCACTTAGCTCAGTTCCAGGGGGCCAAGTAAGTTGCTGTGCGGACAGCCTGGAATCGCCCCCCACTGAAGGGAACCGAGTCGACCTTAGCTCCCTTCTGTAGTGCGGAAAGCCCCTAAGGGTGGTTTACAGTAGTAATTAGCAATATGTTGTGTTTACCTTTGGGAGCATGTTAGCTTAAAGGAGATATTGAAAAGTGACACCACCACCACCCAGTCAAGGTGGTCAATCCAAAGCTCTGCCTTTTTAAATTTCAAGATATATTTCCTTTAAAAAGTGATGAAATTGGGACAATTAATTTGAGAACCCGGTTTTTAAATGCCTTTTTTTCTGCCATTGTGAAAAATGCACCAGTAGTTTATCAGTTTTTTTAAAACTCTGAGAAAAGTAACAAGCCCTCAAATATATTTTCAACAAGAAGGTTTAGACTCTTGCAGTGCATTGCCTGTTTAAGTCATAGAGTAATATAAAGCTAATATTAGTACATAAGTACATTCTCAGTTTCCTCGAGTAGCCTAAAGTTGTAATAAAGCTTTTATTGTAGGAACTCAACTCTCAGTAGTTCAGCTGAATTCAATATTTTGAAGGCTAAGCGAATCGAAGTCATCCTCTTACAAATATCTGAAATGTCTTTTCTGAAGCATAATGTAAAGTATGATTTATGCCCAGGAAGGATTTTAGGGATTAAATTATCTGACTCTTTTCTTCATTTGAGTACACCTTCACAACTGTTTTTCATCGTTTAGACCTTTTCCATCTTTAAAACTCTCTTAATTCAGTTCAGCTGTCTCCTCCCGAAAGATCTTATTTTTGACACTGCACAGAATGAAACTTGGAGAATGATAGTCTCTGATCATATTCCATGTGACAGACTAGATTTGCTTCCACTTTATATTGCTATCAATTTATGGCTTTGTTCCTTAAATAGTTATCTTTCCTCCACATTGTAACAGATATATTGAATTATATATGTTTGAAAGGAATTTCACAGAATCTTAACTTTAATCATTATTCTTATCTTGGCTTAGGAACCTATAGTTTTGGCAAAAAAAAAGTAGCCTTTCAATATGGCAATTATTTTCTTATCAATTTTATATTTTCATATCTTTGTGTTTAGTGGGCATTCAGCACTTGACTTTACATTTCGCTCTGCAGGAAATATTTTAAACATTATTATTATAAAGAAAGAAATAAAAAATCAAAATGAATTCTGAATACAGTGTCGCAGTATAGGAAGGTACAATTTCTGTAACAGCCACTTGCATTATATTCTAGAACTAACTCACAGCTTGATAGAAGGTCCCTGCTGGGGAAGAAATGTAGGGGAACTTGCAAGAGCTTTACCACATCTGCTCCCTGCTGCTAATAAGCTTTAACCTGTTTCATTTTTATTATGCTTACTGTTTAGATATTTTGCTTCCCAAATTATTTCTGCAGCTCTGAGGATACTTAAAAGGGACTGTGGCATGAAGGGCTGTTTAAATATGTAAGAATGTCAGCCAGGGAAATTATAGGTCATAATGAGTAAGATGGCTTCCTTCTACTTGTTCTGTTTTCAGAGTTCAAGCACAAGTGCTTCAGAAAGATTGAAGGTAGAAAATAGATGATGCACGAGATTTTCTATACATATTACCACTTTAGAAACAACATATTCATTTGTGCTAACAGAGTTCTGTTATATATACAGCTTCCAGTGCTGTGCTGTGTTTCTAATAATTTTCATTGTGCCTTGTAGTTTTATGTTAGGATATTGAAAAAATGCATTCTATTTAGGGACAGATATGTTGATCTGTCACATTTTTATTCCACTTTTGTGCAGTGGGGATGATGTTACAGTGATTTAAGGAAAATGCGTGCGTTAAGATGCAATATGTGAATGGTTTTTCCATGGAGAGAAGTCAAATGAGACTTCGCTGAGGCAGCCATTGTTACTAGATCTAAGGCCACTTCCACACTGGCCAATAAACATGGGTGTAGGATGATAAAAAACCCACCGGGGGGGATGACTTCGCACAGATCCCACCCCTAAAACGGAACTGCCCCGTATTATTTTCCCCAAAACAGGTTTTTTGAGAATCACGCTATTAGTGAGTCTTTTCAAAATGCCAGGTTACAGCCACTCGCGAGCAAACAGCCGGTCAGGAGGCACTTTATTCGCCTCCGTTTTCCTTTTTTAAAAAAATTGTGGTTTACATCTACATAGCTGCACAAGTGCAGATGTTCGTATTGTGAAACATCAGCATGGCTGTGGGCAGTGGTGGGATTCAGCAGGTTCACACCACTTTGGCAGAATCGGTTGTTAAAATGGTGCTTGTAAACAACCAGTTGTTAAATTATTTGAATTCCACCACCAGAACCGGTTGTTAAATCATTTGTATCCCACCTCTGGCTGTGGGGATTCATTCCTGCATACCTGCATAGCTGTGCATTGGTGGGAAGTACATTTTTAAAAAGAGACGCATCTCGGTGCGAAGGCGCAACAGCAACCCAGATTGTTTCCATGGGCTCCAATCGCTGCCTACATGGATGCATGTGAATGCAAAAACAGGAAAACTGGTTACTTTGTCCCAACCGCCAGAGGCGTACCTGCCATGGGGATATATGGTGTCATTTAGTCATGTGGGGGGCGCAAAATCGCCCCCACACTTCTAGCCTGCTGCCTGGCCGGCTGGCACTACCTAGGCAAGCTGGTGTGTCGTGCAGAGGCAGCTGGTCACCTCCCCTTGTCTGGCCTGATGGTGGGTGTGCTTCATGCTGCCCGAGGCAGTGGGGGTGCACTGCGCAGGCGCTAGAGGCCGAGCAAGAAGCAGCACAGCTGTGGCTGGAGGCGCTTTACCTGAGCTTCAGCTGGGTGCAGATCCTCCTGGTCACCTGGCTTGCTGTGCCTCTTCTGGGTGCAGACTGTGGAGGCAACACCACGGAAAGACGTTCCTGCCTTGGCTGGGCCCTCGCCTCACCTTCCTCAAAGACAAGGAGCAGGCCGTATGTCTGGTCGTCTCCACTGGCATTGATCTGGGTCCTGGGGTGAGTGAGTGAGCAGACTGTCTGGCTGGAACAAAACCCCACAGCGGGGCCGGGCCACCAACCCTCCAACTCTTGGTGGCCAGGAGCCCCATCCCAGCCCCGCCTGCCTGGTCAGCAGGCCTGACACTCTGCTCCGCTCCCATCCCTGCCAGCCCAGGCATAAGCGGCAGTCCAGGGCCAGTGGCAAGAAGCACCCGGCAAGCACACGCTACAGTACTGGTGTCTGCCAGCATGCTCCCACAGCAGGTGTCCCCCCAACACAGCCCACCCACAAGAAAGCCAGTCTGGGAAGGGCTCCCACCTCTGCTGCCGAGTGGTCCCAGCCCCTGCCGCCCCCTCCCCTGGCCCCAAAAAACAAAGGCTGGCCTCAGGGACAAAGTGCCTCTGGCCGTGTGCAAAGTGCATAGCCTGTTTCTGCCTGCAAAGAGAATACAGTTCTCCCCCACAAAATGAACCAAATCCCACCTGAAGATTTGGGGGGTGGGTCCTAGGGTGGGCACAGGTTGGGGAGAGGTGTCGTGCCATTCAGTCCACCCTCCAAAGCTGGCTCTTGTTCTTCCCAGGAGAGAGAATTATTCGTTACATCAGAAGTGGTAATGGTGGGAGATGTCTAGTCCCCGCCTAGAGATTGGCAACCCTACTATGCAGTGCCTCTGAGCTTGTCTTTTTCTGGAACAAAAGGAATATGTCTGTTTATGGAGTTGCCCATTGAAAGCCATAAACTATAATAGGGAGTACATGCATAAGTTTTACAACTCAGGGCAGGTCAAGTTGATGTGATGGTGACTTTGAGATTACCTGGTACAAAAAAAAGTTGATTGGTCATGGTGGGGGAGGGGGTTGCCCATACTCGTGGGGGTGTGCGCGGTGCAGAAAACTCAGACTTTTGCTCCAGGCTCCATTTTCCTCACATGATGATGAAGAAGAAGAGTTTGGATTTATACCCCCCTTTCTCTCCTGTAACGAGACTCAAAGGGGCTTACAATCTCCTTTCCCTTCCCCCCCCCCAACAAGCACCCTGTAAGGTGGGTGGGACTGAGAGAGCTCCAAAGAGCTGTGACTAGCCCAAGGTCACCCAGCTGGCATGTGTTGGAATGCACAGGCTAATCTAGTTCCCCAGATTGGCCTCCACAGCTCAAGTGGCAGAGCAGGGAATCAAACCCGGTTCTCCAGGATAGAGTACACCTGCTCTTACCCACTATGTCACTGCTGCTGTTACACCTCTGCCGACTGCAATCCGTTTTACATTTGCTGTGTGGAAGGGGCCCGATATTGCCCTGACACATTCCATTTGAACATCCCCAAAGTAATGGTTCCATTCCTTTATAATGATGTTATCAAATAATTATTCCCATTTCTAAGTAGCTTTTCAACTCATTACTTGTTTACTTTTCTTGCTGTCCAAGGAAATAGAGGTTTCTTCCCTCTTTAAATCAATCTGTTGCTAAATTGGAAACAGTTTTATCTTTATCCTTTGGTCTTTACTAGATTAAAGATAACTGCTAGTGAATGGCGACATCTACAGAGAATTGACAGGATCACAAAAAAGAAAGGTAATTTTACCTTAAGGAGTTGCCATTTTTGAAAATTTTCAGTGACAGTTTTGATTATGATAGTGGCAGGATGAATGTGGTTGTAAGTTAACTATTTGAAATTTCCCTCACGCTGCCTCCATAAAGTACCAGTTTAAGTTTCAGAACAAAGTAGCCTCCAACAATAAGTGAAATAAGTCAGTATTTCGAACCAATGGAAGAGGGAACTGTTTTATAGTGATGTCAATGAAATCTGTAAACCTGTTGTTCATTTCAGTTGTTTTAGCCTCATGATCACATTCGTATACTTTATTTTATTGACTGCATCAAACAACACAGTATCCTACAGTTTCTGTAAATTATCTGCAATATATAAGATAAATGAAGAATATATAAGATAAATGAAGATCAGACAGTTCTCAAGTTTTATAGTTGCTAAAAATCACTTGTCATGTTTTGAAAGAGGAAGGGAAACCACACTGATCATTTGTATTTCTAGTCTAGATTTTGGGAGTGACCATGCAGAACAGTGGTTGTGACAATTATTTGCTGGGTTTGCTGATTACTTCCAAAGAGTCTTCTGATCAAACTCAGAGAGGGTGAACAGTTGAAAATATCATGGATTTGGAAACTATGGTAGGCTGAAAATTTATAATCTTTTTTTTTAGTGCTAGACAGAGCCTTTTTTGAGGAATTTTAGCAGGGTGGGATAGTATGGGACCCTTTCATTACAGCCCGTAGTAGTTCAAACATAAGCAAGAAATTAAATCATACATAATTGACTGTTCTGAATTACATTTACTGGTTATATGTTTGCAACATAAAATACATGAATCACTTGAGGACATGTGCATAAATGTACATGACCTATAATGAAACTAAAATTTAAAATTCTGGGAGACTCTTCAGTGGTGATACTTGGAAGCTTCAGTTCAGGGACCAAAGTCCATCCCACTCAGAAAAATACTGTCTTGCTGGAATTACTACCAGAAAAATATTCTGCAGCTTTCTAATAATGTGATTATAATAAGTAATTGTAAATCCTAGAGAGACTAAAGTGACAGCTAGAATGATACCAGGTGTTTCTTGCTCTTGTATAAGAACAAACTATGGCAGATTCCTTTATCTTTCACCCTTCTTAAAGTCTGACAAAGTCCATTTCTCTGACCTCCACCAGTCCAGGTCACTTGTTCCAATTTTTGATCATAATAAGAAAGCACAGCTTACCTGAAGCAAATGAACTGTGGGGCACTAGCAAAGTTTGCAAGTGGAAGATGCATTATCAGTCCTTTTTGGGAATAAAACTTACAGGAATAGGGGGTTTCAGGGCTAGGGTTGCCAACTCTGGATTGGGAAATTCCTGAAGATTTGGAGGTGGTACCTGGGGAAGGCAGAGCTAAAGGGAAATGCTCAAAAAGAATGTGATTCCTCATCCTGAGATGTCAAAAGTCACCATTTAAATTTCCTGTCTCATATCACTCCCTTCGCCCCCTTTTCTCCCACTTTACATCTCTTGCAGGCTTCTTTATGCCTTTGTTCTGTATGACATATTAAGCCTTTGATCCTAAATATCTCTGTTGGTATAACATATTGCAGTTATGTTCCAATCTTTAGGTTTTTCTTAGTGTTAAGAAGAAAAATCCATTCTGGAGGCCCACAGTGGTCCCTTTGTTTTCTCTGTCCTAAACCAGCATCTTTCCTTTCAGTTATTTGGGCATTATATTGCTTTTTTGATGGGTCAAAAGCTTAACGCAGGTTCTTATAGGATGGGGTACGCTTGCAGTTTTACAGTATTTTAGAAGTACTTATGATAAGTTTTTGTTTCTGGTGTTAAAACCAGTCTAAATTGATATAAATATGATGTGGGAGAATTAGTGGATTAGGAGTTGCCTAGGCCACTGTTTAGTTGATTGGGGCATTGGTGAAATGATATCCAAGCCTGCAGTAACTTTGCAGCCAATTCCAAATCAATTACACAATTGCAATTGAAGAGATTGGTTGATAGAAGTGCTGGTAGTACAAAAACATATACAACCAGTCATATCAACAAAATAGTTGGTAGGACACATCTCCCACTGTTTGAGGATCTCAAATTTAGCTTAGGTCTGGTCAGATGCTTAAAGACAGAGTAGTTTGCATATTATATAAGAAGATCTATATCTTTGGCAGACCACCAGGAAAAGGTACTTCTAAATGCACTATGGCCGTTTCCGCACGGGCAATTAATGGCGGCCTGGAGATGGTAAAAACGCCGTCTCCAGGCCGCCATTCGCACAGGGGGCACAGCTGCATCGCAGCTGCGCCGCCCTCGCGCCGCCCGCCCATCGCGAAGCCGGCGTTTCCCCAGAGCGCTTGGAAGCGCTCTTTTTGGGGAAACGCCGCCTCGAAGCCGCTGCCGAGCAAACGGCAGCGGCTTCGCGACGCCTCCCCCACCTGGCACTTATCTATTTAACTGGGCCTTCAGCGAAGTTGAAAAGGCCTGGGGACACGCCCCCCTGCCCTGGGCCGCTGGAGCAGGCGCGCAGGGCCAGGGGGGCGTGTCCCCAGTCCTTGGCGACGCGCCGGAGGCCCGGGGACATGCCGGGTTGGCCGGGTGCCGGCGCTCTGCGGCGCCGGCTGCCTGGCTGTTTCCAGGACCATCCGTGCGGACAGTCCCAGCATCGTCGGGTCAGCATCGTAAACGCCAACCCGGCCACTTCCGCCTTCGTGCGGAAACGGCCTATGCTTCTTGTTGAATTTCCCCAAAAGCAGATTTACTTCACATATTGCTATCCCCTATATAGCAATATACTTTATACTTCATTCACAGTGGGCATTAATATGACTTTTATTAGCAGACTAAAGGGAGGGGGAATAAAAGAAGATGGTTACTAACAGTATTGAACAGTATGAGTTGAGGCCTAAGTCATCATTTTGAATTATGTAGACAAGATAGTAGAAGCTGGTGCCTCTATTATGTGCTCTTAATGACATTATATTATGGAACAGTTTTAGCCTTTGAATCATGTTTAATGGCATCCAGTATAAAGATGATTACTTGCAATTAGTACCTTTATTACAAAAGTATCATTGCTGGTTTCTATGTGTGAATCGGACATTATAGAATGTAGGTTGATCTAGACTAGTCTAGGCTTATTGGCATTGTAACTATCCAAGGTGTCAAGCCACAAGTATTTCCCAGCCTTTCTGTATGACTAGGCATTAAGCCTTGGATCTTGAACAAGTTTTGTTACTGCATTATTTCCAATGTCCCTAAAAGAAGACTATATGCTTCTTAACAACTGAAAGTATTAAAAGACTCCACTGCTGCATCTTAGGAGAATACTCATGTTGGTAAACCTTGAATGATCAGAGGAGATTGTCAACCCCCTCATAGGTTCTACCAGTTGTCATTATCTCAGGCCTTGCTGTATTCAGCTTGTCTGCCACAGTCTTAATGCTTCTTAAGGTCAGAGACCTTCAAACCAGGGGAGGTTCTTGGGAGCTGGGTTTTGTTAGTATATTCATCTCATCACACTCCATATCTCTGAACATTCTGTCAGTATCTTCACATACATACTGTTCAGAAAGATGGATGATGTGGAATTTGGAGAGGCTCCACAAGTAACATCTTGAGGCCAATGGGCTACCTTACATTTCTTTTTCAAGTATATATGTATGTACAACTGGTAGCCTTGGTTGTCATGTCATTAATACATTGATGTTATTCATGTAATACTGTAATTCTGAGGAATTGCATATGTGTGAGGCTGTGTTACTTGATTACAATATCCAAGAGGTGACTACTAGATATCATTTCTCAAACAGGTTGAATTTCTGTGTTCTGAAACAGTAACTACTATGTTGAAAACTAATTGGAGGCCAAATAAACTAGGAGTTTCTGCTACACTGGAGGAGGAAAATCCCTGGAAGCTTCATCCATCACACAACTCTGTATTCTAAAGGTTGAGTCCTCTATAAAATGTGAGCTTATGCGAGTGTGTGGGTGCACAGCACATGGTCTTTCACTTGGAATGATGATCATTTGTTGATTTTGAAATTGTACTTTTGCCTTGGCCTAATTCTCTTATATTTCTTCCCATATTCTAAATGGCAGTTGAAGGCAAGCAGAAATCCTAGGTAATTGATTTAACAACCTACGACAAGTACAAGAAAGTAGGAAAGTTTTTTCTCAATGCTTGACTTGACCTGAGACCGCTTCTTTAGACTTATTTTCTAAGCAGTACCTCAGCACCTTGGGCCAACAGAGTGGCCTTTAAGCCTGAATGAGCATGACTTGTTTCTCCACTATAAAGCTCTAGTATTCATCTTTTCAAATTGTTTTGCAGCACTGGGAGCAGAATTATATTGACAAGGTTAGAATTCATCTCCTGGAGGGAGAATACTGTTGCTACTGTTAAGTGCTAATATAACATTTATGTGTTGGTACCTTAATAATAGTCCCAGCTTACCTAATGAAAGTAGTGAAAGCAAACAGTACTCAGCAAGATTTTATTATGACTGAAGAGACTGCAATTTGAGGCAAATTATCCCTATTTTTGTTCCCATATCAAAGACATGCTAAAGAAATTGCTACAAGTTTTGGTGTAGAATTAGACTTCACTATGGTTAATCTAGTAGTAAGTGCATTTTTCATGTAAACAGCTCATGAGGGTCAAGCAGCAGAGACTTTTATGTGGAAAAAATGCTCGTCAATAACTTTGTGAGTGAATTTTGAAATAAAGTGCCTGTAACCTGTCATTATTCCTTCCTCTTGAAGTCGGGAGTGAGTGGATGAAAATTGAGCATGTGGATTGAAAGCCAAGCAAGTGTTATGCTCTTATCGACCTTAGGTAAAATTACTGTTTTAACTTGTAATTATTTTTCCATTCAGAGGTCAGACAGTGTGTGGTATTTACTGTTGCAAACTGCAGTGTAAGCAAATTGATATATAAAAGTTGTTAAAATACATATATAAAGAATGCCTTACAGCCAAAACCATAAGGGTGAGGGCCAAAGGCAGTTGTGGAGGCCCTATGCCAGTGGATTTCTCAGGACACTAACCCCAACAGAGGGATAAATTTGCTGTCAGGCGGCTGCTGTGGCCCTCCATGAGGGCCAGACACAATACAGAGCACCGCATCAGCATTTCTGCACCCATCCAGCTTTGCTGGGGTAGCAAGGGCATTCTGGAGGCGTGGCTGGGTGCGGAGCTGACCTTAGCCAGCTTTGCTTCCTGAGACACCAGTGCCTGGAGCAAGGACTGAAGCCCATGGATCCCAATGAAGGGCTTTTCAGCAACAGGAATGGTTTTTTGTATTTTGCCTCCATGCACCACCGAAAAGTCCTCCAGAGGCAGCAGTACAGCACTGCAGCAGCGATGTCTCTGGCCACCTGAGGGATTCGGCTGCCCATCACTAGTATCAGCTTTGCTTAGTATGTGGTCCTTCTTCAGAAGGGAAAAAAAGACAGGAAAGAGGACATCCAATCAAAGAAATTTTGCGGAAGGAGAATATAATGCATGTTTAAATAAAGGCCATGTCAGCTACATATTATAATATAACTTAGCCTCTTCCAGTACCGTAAGTTGATTATTTTTTGGAGGTGACAGAGATCTATGGTTTGCATGGATAACATTTTTTATTCGTCAGTCTGAAGTAATAAGAGAGAATGTAAGGACTCTTTTCATCTGTTTCCACTGGCATTGCCTTCTTAACAACCACACCTCTGCTTCTTTTGGCTTTGCTTCCCCTTTTTTATAAACTTTGTTACAATGTTAAAGTAACTCCAGTTGTCTTCTAAAGGTTTTAATGCTGATCCTTATATAAAGGCACTTAATTATGTTTGAGACCTGGTGCCTGCCATAGGTCTATGTTGATCTGCTCTTTCTCTTGAGTAACTTCTGTTCATTTCAGTGGCAGGTAGATAACATAATTTCCAAGCAGGTTATGCTCTTACAGCCTCATTTCAGAAGCGTATTGTATTCCACATGAATCTCCTTTTATTTTTCCCCAGGAAAGCCCATGCTGGAAAGACTTGCCTCATCACTTTACTTTGGTTCTTGAAAGCTTATACCCTAGAAATACTGTTGGTCTTTAAAGTGCTACAGGATATGAATCTTGTTCCATAGCTGCACAACAGTGATTAATTTTCTAACAAGCCCAATTTGCATGCCCCTTGCATATCAAGGAGTCAGTCAGAAGGTCAATCATATTCAGTGTTGATATCTTGTAAGATCAGAATTTCGTGAGTTTTACAAATGTGATTTGTCATTTCTGGGACTTCTATTTCATCAAACTGAATAATGTGTAGTTTACCTGGTCAATGAAGATGTGTGACTGGAATACTGTAGCTTTTTTTCAGACTGATTCAGTGAGATAATTACCAGACTTTGCCTCAATGATGGAGCACATATGTTGCTTGTAGAAGGTCCCAGGTTCAATTTTTAAAAATTCCACATATAAAAAGGAATAATGCAGAAAAGAAAGGGGGGAGGGGAGGATACAGTAAGAACAATAAGAGGATCTGTGTTAATAACATATAAAACGGATAAAACATCAATTACATTCAAAATAGAAAGGAGTAGCTTAATATGTTAGTTTACCAACTTCTACATATTATCATACTCATGTAAATAATTCATGTAGAATTATTTATGATCATCTACATATATACTAAAAAGCTATGTATATTAAAGAAACAATCATTCTAATTTTGGATTATATTCATATCTTCCATTCATAAAATGAGTCAGTTTTAGCCACATAGAAATATTCTCTCATATTATCTTTACAATTCTTCCTTCAGATTTCTAAGTAAAGGTAACAAAACTCTTTCTACCATTAGTAAATATAAAACTAGTTCTTACTATTCTAATAAATTTATTATTAGATACCTAACATCATACTTGTAACATAAAGCCTTCATTTTTAAGACCCATATACAGATTAATCTTGGTAATTCTTAAGATTTCAGTGTAACTTCATATCCAAAATTTTTGACTTTTTACAGATCTATCTTATATATAAAAAATGAGCCAAGGTTTTCTTAGCTTTCTCAACAAGTACTCTTGTATTTTTATTACTGTTTTAACTGAATTTTATTGTAAATTAATATTCATTATTTTGTTGTCCTTTTTTGCAAATCCAATACGTATGAAGAAATAAGCCATATATATATATAAAAGTAAACCAGGTTATTATTAAAGTTCCAGCAAATATGCATTTTGTTAATGTTTTACTTAATTGCTATTAGAAAGTATCTAGCAACATAATTGTACCATAACTCCAATAATTGTGGGACCTATTTAATCCTTGGTATTTCAGGTAATTTTGGTATTTACAAATATTAGTATCTAACATTTTCTTATCTTTTTGCAAATCTATCACTTATGGAAAAAACTGCCCAGTTTTTTCTTCTATTATTTATCCATTTTCTTGCTTTCTTCTGGATAGTTTGGGATTTTCTGGAGGTTTTTCTTTGTATATATTTCCTGATGATTTTTCTCTGGAATCTATTCTTGAATCTTTGAAAGAAACTTCAGCTGTGAGACATAGTACCAGCTTTTTGACTTGAGTTATTATTTCTGTAATTATATTCACTTCAGATGGGGACAGTTCTAACGCAGATTGAATTCTCCAATAGTATGCATTGAATCCTGAACCAATTCTGCAAGTTTGTGCAATATGAAAAAAGTTCTCACCAACTGAAATATATTTCTGCAGAATCTTGCCAAATTATTTTTTAAGGTTCTTTGCTTATTATTTCAGGCGTGCCTTGTATTTTCCCTTTTCCTTGAACTTCAGCTCTCACCTGTATTCTTTTCCCATAATTATATATTTGGTTACTATATTCCGGCTGAGTCTTTGTTATTTTTACTTTGTCTAATATGTTCCTTTGGATTCCTCAATTATTAGTTCTGATCTAATATTCTGTGACTCCTTCTTTAACTCCACTCTTAAATCAAGATCAGCTTCAGTGATCTTGTCTTTTAAACTCTTAAGATTTTACCTTATGTTGTTTTCTGATTGACTTATTTGTAAAGAGGGTAATTGAATCAGTTTTGTTAAGCTTGTAGGCATTTTTTAAAAATAATTGGGATACCATCTTAAAAAATCCACAAGATGGCAGCTATGAAAGTCTTCCAAAAAGCTGTGGTAGTTACCTGTTTGTAATAGGGAGTATAGTATTATAGTAAACGCTGGCCTTTATTTCTGCTGTCTGTAGAAAACAGTTTTGGCATTTCATTTCATTTAATTATTCGATTTATAACCCACCCTCTCCCATAGTGCTCACAGCGGCGAACAACAATAATCTAAACAACAAACATCGTGGGTCATAGTCAGTTAACAAAACATTGATAGATATAGCATTACAAAATAGTAAGAACATCAATAAACATAAGCAATATAACATAAGCAATATAAGCAGAAAATAACAATAATCATAACATTTCACATGGTAAAAATATCATAAGCATAACGTCACTAATAAAAACATCAATAACCATAGTATAATAGCATGAAATGTGACAGTTTAAACAACAAGATAACAATAGTCATAACAGTACACCTGGCAAAGAATATCAATAAACATCACATAACAGCATAATAATACCATCATTTACAAAAAAATTCCAATAACCATATCCTAATAGTCTAAATAAGCACAGGTGCTTCATCCAGTCATTTATGTTGGGGGGCCACTGCCACAGACCCCTTACGCCAAGGCCACCCAGCAGGAAGCTTGGAGGGAGCCTGTCACTTGCCCGAAATGTTGCTCACCAGATTGAAAAAGCAGGCCAGCAGCAGATGAGTACTGACAAGGGCAAATGGAGAAACATTCTGTGTAAATCCTTTGTGTCTCCACATCTCCATTCCCTTCACACTTCAGTCAGCTAACAAACACCAGCAGTAGCACTAACAAGTCCTCAAGGGCAGCAAAATAAACACCTCTACCCCTCCTGGGTCATACATTAATTTAATTGCCGTAGCTCCGAATTAGTGCTCCACTCAGGGTTGTTTCCAGCCAAGCAACTGGAGACAAGTTTTAACCAAACTTCACCTACTGTTTCCATGACCTGCTTTCACTTTTGCAAAAGGATCCTTTAAGTGCTTAAAAATCAGTCCAGAACTCCCCCATTATCACTCCTTATAACGGACAAGTCAGTCCTAAATGCCTTTAAATCTAAAGAACTTATATTATCTGAGCCAAAACAGTTTGTAATCCATTTGGTAGCAAAGAGCCCCATAAGCAACTCCAGTCCAGAAGACTAAACAAATCTGAAACAATGGGTTTTAGCAAAAGGGTCTCTCAAATGCTTATAAATCACAAAACAGATTGTAGCTCATAAAAGTTTATACTACAATAGATTTGTTAGCATTCAGTGTGGCACGAGAATTACCATTGTTCTATCTACTTGATTACACTATACTCTGCTCCATGTAAAGATGATAGTAGAATGTGTATTCCTCTGCCACAGAACGAAGCATGCTGGACCTTCATTGCTGTAGAATGCTCCAACTGGATGCTAGTGCCTATCTAGCCCTGCTCCTCCCCTTGGTTTGAAAGTAAAAATACATTTTGGTATAAATGCTCTTATAGCAAAGAACCATGTTCAATAATGCACAAAATAATGGTTTTGACAAAGGCAATGCATAAAAATAAATGATAGTTCTCATATTTATTCAGGACTATATTCTAATGCAGAAGCATGCAGCTCAACTGACTGAACTATCATCTTTTTGTGCAACAGAGTCTAGCTCTCTGAATGGTTGTGTGTACCCTTTTTAGCTCTTTCCCCAGGTTTAGGCACAATAAGATTGGTTAACATTAAGTGTCATGAGACAGTTTTTATTGATTTGCAACTAGTGCAAGAAATTTCCTGACACAGGATATCAGTGTAGCAAATCCCTTAAAGATCAGCAGGCTGAAATTCATGTCAGCAGGTTCTTCTGTTCCATCTTGCTTTTCCTTACAGACCCTCCTTGTTTTTTTTAATCATTGGTTTTATATATGTGTGTACTGTTTTTAAAGCTGATTTTAATGTCTTTTTATTCAGTTTGGGCCCTAATGGAACAGAAAGTCAGAATGCAAATGTTTGAAATAAATAAATAAATGTTCTATCTATTTGCCACTACATACCTTGGCTTGGATCCTGTGACATAGTTCCCCTTGTGATTTCTTTGGGCTGTAGCAGAGACTTTCGTCCACTGTGGGGCATGTTCCCTCTGCTGGTAGCTCATCCCTGTGTGCAAAATCAGTGTTTTTCAAGGAGCCCTTATGAACATAGAAGCACTAGTAGCAGAGGAAGTGAGTAAAGCTGGGGAGAAAAGCCTCCACAATGGCACAAGGGGAACAATGTCATAGGATTCAAGCCCACAGTTTTCCCTGTATAGCTGAACATCACTAGCCTTCTCATGGTGCTCGAAGTAGAGTTCTGAGTAATCCTAATGGTTGCATTCTCTATTGTGAGCAGATATTTCTGGTCAGCAGCATAACTTTCTGCTTTGTATTTTTGTTCATCTTTTTTGAAAGCAAATTTGGGTTTTATTGTAAACATTTTGCCAAACCACTTCTCTTCTCACTTGCCTTGAAAGCTCCTTACCGTAAGTAAGCTGTGACTTGACAGCATTTTATGCACTCATACATACATACACATACATGTTGGCAGTGTTTCATGGGCTGGATATTTACAATTTCTCCCCACTTGCTTGTGCAAAGCCTGTTAAGCACTTTACATACAACATGCAATTTTTTTCTAAAGCTTTCCAAAATCTAAAGCATTCCATTTCCTTTCTAGGGAGAAAACAAAGACATGCAAGATGATGGGCCTGCAGTATGCAGACAACCTCTTGTGACTGTCGTGCCTTCACTTCCCAGAGCTGCATCCATTGAATGGCATGTCATGGCTGTAGTAGATGAGCACCAGCAAAGGAAGACGTTTGTGCTGATGAAGTCATCAGAGAACTACCACATTAAATGTGAAGCAATCCAGTCCTCCACAGCTTGTAGTGCAGCTGTTGTCATATCCTTCAGCTTGAGTCCACCATCAGCTGCTACAATCAATTTAGATATAGCCCTACATGACACTGTGGATGTGTTTAAGCAAGCTTTTAAGAAGCTTTCAGAAGATCATGACATAACTCCCCTGGGATTTAGAACTTTCTACCAAAACAGTGTGGTTGAAATGGAACCACTGCGAACAGGTAAGGCTTTGGCTTTATGTGGTTCAAGGATATCTGCCAGAATCTTCTAAAATGTGGCTTATGTGGGCCACCTTTTGCCTAACCTCTAACGTAGACACCACAGTGAGTATCCTGGAAGGCATTGCAGCTACTGCTTGTCCAGTTCTGAAGGATATTTTTCATCTTGTGCAGCCTAAGCATGTGGACAATATCTTTGGACAACCAGTATCCTTGGATCTTACTTTTTCTGACTAATAAGCACAGCCAGCATAGGACTATCCAACTAAATAATGATTAGCTTCAAATTAATGAAGATACTCTGAATGACCCTCATGAAGGTTGTGGCATGACAATTCAAGAGGGTATTTCTCAAAGCTGTTTTGAATAACTGTAGGGCCGTTTCCAGTATTCCATTCCTGGGCAAGATGATGGAGCGTGTAGTACATCTCAGCTCTTGAATTTCTTGCATGAAATGGATTGTCTGGATCTTTTTAGTATTTATTTTGGTGTTAAGACTGCCATAGTTATCTTCGTAGATCACCTCCGTTGGGAGATGGACAGGATAGATTAATCTTGGCTGACTTTCCTGGACCTCTCAGCAGCTGACTTCCAGAATTAGAGAGGCTTAGAAAGGTGTAACTATACTTGTAAGCCACATTGAGGCTTCTTACGGTTGAGAAAAGCAGGGTTTAAACCCAAACTCTTTTGTTCTCTAAAGACCCTGATCACTATGTACAATTACTGTGTGCATGGGCAACGCCAAACAGGAGCAGAATCACTGTTTACACTGGTTTGGTGACTCTTTATTGTGGAAAGTGGAAAGAATGGCAGTATTATACCTAGTGAGTTAAAGAGTAGACTGTTTTAGAGAAAGAACATTAGTCCCAAATTAGCCTATTGAGATGTGTTTGCTTAAAATTACCAGTATCTCAGAATTTAATAGCTATTCCCTTAAATGACAGAAAAAGTGGATATGTTCTCTTTTATGGGGAAAAATCAGGTTGCCATAAGCTTAGAAGCAGAATTACTGTGGAAAGTAAAGCAATAATTTATGAAAGATTAGTTGGGTATGAAAGGGTTTACCACCTTTGATGTGAATCTGTACATATGTGTATCTCCTTGCCTATATGATGGTGGGAACCAGCATGGATTTACCATAGCCATCTCTGTACATAGAAAAAACCTTCCACCTAGCTGATGGGTCTTCAGAATGACTGCAACATCTATTTTCTTTTCATGAAAGTTAATAGAATGTTGTGATTGTCATCTGAGTGGGTAGGAATCAAGCCTGCATCAGTGACTCACACATGCACAAACATTTTTTTAAAACATATTTGCAAAACTCAACTGATCCATATTAATTAGCTGACATAAATGTTAGCCCTCAAAGATTGTTGTGTCCTATTTTTTTAAACCTAACCCGCAGCACTGTTCAGAGGAAATTCAAGTTGACATTGCTAATAGATTTAAAACATAAAAATAGAGAGTGATAAAAAGTGTGGCATAGAATAAGTACAGCTAATGCACGAAGCAAGGGATGAACGTATAGCCTAAAAGAACATTATTTATTGTGCGATGCTTTGTTTAAGAGCTGGTAATATGCTTCTAGCTTGTGAATTACATTTTCTTTTTCTTTCCTTCTCAGTCTCAAATGTTTCAAAGAGTATACAATTACTTTAGAATAAGTTGGGTTTTTTCTCATATCTTGCTATATTCAAGTTTAAAATGTAGGAGGTTTCATGCCTTAATTATAATAATCCAAATAAGTAGTCCAGTCTTATGAATTTCCTTTTTGGATTAGGACTGAGCACAAACAATTGTGCTTGGTAAATTTTGGGTTTGAGTTTTTAAAACCTAAACATTTTCAGTAAAGATAAATAAAGCCAATGCCCATCAGCTTTATTTGACTGTTTAGTGAAAATTTCCAGGTTTTACAAACCTGCATCTGAAAATTTTCAGTTCTTCACATGGACTTCAGAAGGAAATCTTCCCCCGCCCCTGCCCCAGGAGGGGGTTGCTTGCAGAGAGTGCAGAGCTCCCTCTCTGATTCCAAAGCCAACGGGGGAGTGGTTACTTGAAGAGGGCGGAAACCCAAAAAAGTTTAACCCTAATGAGTTTTTCTGCAACCAGGATAATTCAGCACTGCTGAATAGCTTGGAGTTTTTTGATAAAACAAAGACCTGAAAAAGGACCTATAAGGGTTTTTTTGGTGATTCAAGTTTACTGAATAACACCCCCTATCCCATTATCTATTGCAGATGATATAATCTCTGGTGTGATACTAGATGATCTCTGGTATATACCTCCCAATCTGGTCCTTTGCTACCAGAAGGCTTGCCAATATTCAGGAGGGAGCTGGAGGTCTCCTGGAATTTCAGCTGATCTCCAGATGACAGCAATCGGTTTCTCAGGAGAAAATGGCCACTTTGGAGGGTAGACTTTATAGAGTCTAGAACGAATGGGACTCTTCAGGAACTACCCCCAAATCCCAAAGTTGAACCGCATCCCTGACTTTTCCCCCACTAATATTACCCCTGGTTTGTTAGGATTAAGTTTTGTCCTACACAGTAGTAAAAATAAAACAAGACAAAATTTCATATTTGGACGAATTAGAAAATACGTTATCTTTTCCTCAGAACAAAAACAACTAATAAAAATTGATAATTTTTTTTTAGAGAAAACCTGTTTGACAATGCTAATATTTACAGTGTTAATATTCACTAGTTATTGTTGTTGTCTTACAGGACAAAGTATCTGAAAGTAACAGTATAACCCTTAACAGAGTTATACTCTTCGAAACCTGTTAACTTCAGTGGATTTAGTAGGAGATAATCTTTTTTAAGAATGCAGTATAAATTGCTGAAGATGCTGTTAGATTATAGTTTTCATTTTTTGCGAGACTGGAAATATTTTTGATTTTCCTGTCATTAAATTTGTGTTCACCCCTATGATGTCAGCAACTACCTTTAGTTCCTTGCCTTTTCAGTGAACAAAATCAGTCTAAGAGAAGTTGCTTTACTGAAATAGAATTTGAAATTATTGGGGATGGGAAAACAGAATTGCTACAAATCCCAAACAAGCAACTCATTAAACACATGTATTTTTTTTTCTTTTGTCACAAAGAATTTCCATGTTCATTTGCTTCAATCCAAGCAAATTAGAGCGGCCTCTTTGCAGCTGACAGAGTAAGATGAAAACTGAGAATGTGCACTCCCCATGTGTTGTAAAGATTACCAGGAAGCATTATAGCTCATGTTATTGGTGTCAAAAGAAGCTAAAGGTTTGTGATGCAAATGGGAGAAAGATAGCTTTCTGTCAGCCTAAGATGAAATGTAAAGTTTTATTGAACCAAGTGCAGGCCTGATGGTGAACTTCTCTGAGTCAATCCCTCCTAACACATGAGAGCATTATAGGCACCGTGCTGAGACCACAGGATGTGTTGGAAGCAGAGGGATTAGATTAAGCTGACATATATGCTTAGTAAGATGCTGTTATGCCTTTAGAAGGCTTTAGCATAAATTCTGGCCATTTCTTTCCTCATTCTCATTTACATTGAACATTAATATAAATATATCAAGATGATTTGCCTGTGTCATCCGAGCAACTAGGTTATTCCTCAGCGTGTGCGCATTTTCACTATTAGAACTTTATAAACCCTGTATGCACAAGCTATGCAAAAATATCTCTGAATATTTAATAGGGATTGAGAGAAATATCTCTTGTTACATAATACTATTTTTTTAACAAATTGGAAAGAGGAGATACAACAAGGCAAGATAAAATACCTATCTGTTCATTGATTGGTGCAGCTTTCTGTGAAATCTTCAGCACAATAACGGTATGTTAATTTGTAAACAAATGAGAAAAGATACTAAATTCTGCAGCTATTTGTCCCCCAAAAGGAAACTACATGATAAGGATACAATTCATGTGGTTTCCAGAAGATGCAAAAAATCATGCTTAGAAACAATGTCTTGAAGAAAATCATAGCTGAAGAGTAACCAGATAGAGAGGCCTTTTCCACACAAGTTGTTTACTAAACCATAAATTGGGGGGGGGGGGTATTTTAATTCTACATGGTTTTTCCTCTGTAAAATTCTGGAAATGCTATTCCTTCATTTTTCCTCTTTTGTTTTCCAGACTACTTTTACCACAATTTTTAAAAATCCGCTTCCAAGCCAGTTTCCCTCAATCATATTGAAACGGTCTTTATTTCTCTGCCCCACCATACATTGGCCCTTATTCACACACTGGTTAGTCACGCAACCTCCCCTTTAGCCATTTTCTCCTCCCCCTCCTCTATTCTCAAAAGGAATTTTTACAAATTCTCTTTGTTTTATCAAACTAGTGATGTTAACATGAATACAGATATGCAAACTAGCATGATTTTGAAGCTAGGGTAGGCTGACCAGCCGTCCCGCTTTTGGCGGGACTGTCACGCCTTTAGACAATTTGTCCCGCATCCCGCGGGTTCTACAAATTGTCCCTATTTTTGGGAGGCTGCTGCACTGCCTTGGGGGCTAGCGGCTAAGTACGCGGCAGCCTCCCGCGGCGCCTCGCCGCAAGAGGAGCGCGATGGCCTTCTAGGGCCTGCTGTTTCGTCGCTTCTGTCACAGGGGCAGCAAACGGCAAGCCCCAAGAAGCTCGATCTTTGGTATACCCTGCCAGATTAGATGCCAACTGCACGCGCAGTGCTGTCAAGACAGGAGTGCATCGGTTTACCCGGCTTTGCCGCTTGGCGCTAAGTCACGCGCTGCGCATAAACGGGTTGAAAGTCTGCGCGCTCAGCCCTGGCGTCAGCTGCTGGGGTTTAGGCTTACGCTTGCTACGCCCTGTCACAGGTAAGTGGCAAACGCGGTAAAGTTTCTCACAAAAGCCTCGCGGCGCTTCTCTTGCCGGGCGCGCACGCGATCTAGCCAGCCTTCCGTCCCGGGTCAGAAAGGTGACCATCTGGTCACCTTAAGCTAGGGGCAGTTGAAAAGTACTAGGAGTAATCTCTGCATGTAATCAGGGACTGCTGCAGTAATGACGTGCATCACTGCATATCAGATTTGCCCAAAAAAGTGGTTCTTTGTGTATGTATGTATGTGTGTCGAGGGGTCAATATTAAGGGCAATTTTGTGCATGCAGAATAATGCACTTTCAATCCACTTTCACAATGGTTTGCAAGTGGATTTTGCTATTTCGCACAGTAAACTCTAGCTGCAAAGTGCATTGAAAGTGCATTATTCTGCATGTGTGAAAGTGCCCTTAAGTATCAGAAGCAGTGGGCAGGAATAAAATCAAAAGAGTTTTGGGCTAAATATTTGGAGGAACTTCTGGACAGTTAGAGCAGTTCCTCAACCTTCCTTGGGAGGTGGTTGGCTCTCCTTTGGAGCTTTTTGAGCAGAAGCTAGATGGCCATCTGACAACAGTGTTGATTCTGTGAATTTATATCATGGAGAGGCAAGGCAGGAAGGAATGAGTCAGTGCTCAGCTCTCATTGCCCTTTCTTACATACTCAGTGTAATACTGATCACCACTTTGGGGTCAGGAAGCAGTACTCCTTCAGGCCAGATTGAGCAGGAATCCTAAATATTTTTTTTATTCTTAGTATGGCCAAGCTCCTAATACTTCCTCCACCATTTGAAAAAGGAAGTTATCAGTAAGTTGTGTGACTATGGATGCTTAGCAGAATTTGTCTCCAGCATATCACAGGGAAATTGAAATTACCCATAATCACAAGATCATGATGCCTGGATTCTCTTTCACCATATTCAAAAAATGTGGGGTGGGTGCACTGAGCATATACAGACAAACCACTTTTAGACCCTGAAGGCTAACATGCTTGTCCTGAGACAGCAATGCTTTGTAAATTTCTTTTTGTAGGAAGAGCCAGAGTCAAATATTATTATACACATACTACTTTGAGAGTTTTGTATTTTAGAGCTATAGGTGAGTAACAACCCCCTTTGTTGTTTAACTTTATTTAGACATTATTCAAATTCTGTTTGTAATATTTCAATACTTGACTCCTAGGAATTGGGCCATTGAAGGAATTCCGAAACCAAACGCAGTGGAGTTTGGTCAGCCCAAACCCAAATATGATTGTGAAACTATGATAGATTATTTACAAGGTGTCAATGTTTATATTATTTACATTGTAAGCTGCTAGCATTATTTGGTTTAGAAGTTTCAAGGAGAACTTTTGTATGTAAGTGAACACATGAATTTTTGCTATCAAGATTTACAAAGCGTTGCTGTCTCAGGACAAGCATGTTAGCCTTCAGGGTCTAAAAGTGGTTTGTCTGTATATGGATACTCTTTCAAGCTTCTCAAAGAGGACAGTATCCACCTTCTCACTTTGGTCAGGAGGTCTGGAACAGACTCCAGCCACAATACTATTTGTCCTTTCTTCCCTTACACTGATAGTTTCCACTGAAGAAGAAGAGTTTGGATTTACACCACCCTTTCTCTCCTGTAACAAGACTCAAAGGGGCTTACAAACTCCTTTCCCCTCTTCTCCTCACAACAGACAGCTTGTGAGGTAGGTGGGGCTGAGAGAGTTCTGAAGAACCATGACTAGCCCAAAGTCACTCAGCAGGAATGTAGGAGTGGGGAAACAAATTGAGTCCTCCAGAAGTCCACCTGCTGTTAACCACTACATGACGCTGGCTCTCTACACCATGCTGGCTCCCCCTGGGCTGACACCCCCTTCTCCAGTCTTTACTGACAAATCCTCATCCTCACATACAGAGCCACATCAACTTCTTTCTGGCTGTTTCAGTTTTTCTTGAATAATTCATTTCCATCCATTACTACATTCCAGTCAGGAGAGTCCTGCCACCAAGTCTCTTTAATGCCTACTAAATCATATCCCTCTGTATGCATTAGAAGCTCAAACTGTTCATTCTTATTGCCCAAGCTTTGGGCATTGGTACATAGATACCTGAATCTCCATACCTTCAGTTGCATTTCAGCCAGCCCTGCCAGGCCTGGACATATGATATTTCATACTCCTCAGCAGAGAGTAATTGATGGCCATCTCTTTCCTTTAAGTTCGACCACCACTTTATTGAGTCCCCATACCTGTTAGTGTTTCCATCTCTGTCTCCACCACAAGGGCCTGAAATCAATTTCTGAGTTCCAAACATATTGAGTACTTTCTCATTTGATGCCTGTGGATTTGTGCTGTGTCTCTTGATGAGGCAGGTAGCAGTTACAATATCTGTCTTCTTAAGATTGCTGAAGTTCTGCTTCTGCTTGAAGTAACTCGGCTACTTCTATTAGAATGGCATGAACTTCTTTTAAAAAAATATCAAATGGGCTTCACACTTTCCCAGCAAGTGCCACTTCATTGTTTCACAGTTAGGTTTGGCCCTTAGCCTTTCAGTATTTGCCACTGTCAAACAGAAGCAGAAAAATGCACAAAGATGCACTGTAACTTACCAAACAGAGAAACAGATTCCTTTGATAATGAGACTGCATGTGAAATGACCAGATAGAGATAGCTACAGCCACAGGGCATAAATTAAGCTCAGCAGTTCAGTGCATCCTGTATTCCCTGGACACCTTTTTTCCCCTTCATGTTGGCCTCATTAACATAACCTTGGCCTTGACAATCCTTACTGTTGTTTTCCCTTAGTATTTTCATCAAGTGTTTCCTTGATGGGTTCTTATTTAGTTCATTCCTAAACAGCCCTGAATCCTAGGAAACATTCTTTACACGAATTTTGCCTTCATCTTTATCCATAAACCTTATGGAAAATGACATCTTTTCAGAGCGATTTATATCAGGTATTCAATCTAGTATGACAAAGTAATATTTAACTTTGCACAACTTGTTATGTATGTTTCCTAGTGCTTTCTTGGCTGTAAGGACGATCAGTTCAGTCTGGTTTTCCATCAGGAGTGATCATTACACTCCTTTGAAGACATGCATCGCAAATGCTCACACATTATCTCAACATTCTTGCCAAGCAGCTGTTCAAGCCCCGTAAAATGTCCATTGTTGTCTAAAGATCTCCAGAATGCAAAGTTTTGTGCTGTCAGAAACAGTAGAAGCCATTAAGCATTCAAGCACACTCCTCCAATGCTGAATTTCTTGAGGGTGCTCTGTGTCAATTGCCTTGTTTAAGCTAAACCCCAATTCAGTTTCCACCTGCTTGCACTATGCAGTCCCATGACTGAATGACTTTCCATGCTGTTTTAGAATGTAGTTAATATAGTTCTATATCCTTTTCACAGACATTTCTGAGAATGCCTGAGAGTCATGGTAGGGTCTGTTATGCTGCTGGGTTTTGCAATCTTGCTCATGTCACACAGTGATATTGCTGATGTTCAAATGTATACTGACCTGTCCTCCATGAAATTTGGCTTGGTTCTTTTAAAAAAGTTTCCTAAATTAATGACTGACACTACATCCTGTGGCAGTGAATTGCACAAGGTTAGTATTCATTGTGTGAAATACTTTCTTTTTTCTGCTGTGAATCCACTGCTCTTATTTCTATAGGCAATACACATTTGTAGATATTTTTTGTGCCAAGGTTCATGTTAAAACTTAAAGAATTTCATTGTAACGTCACTCACTTTTAACAAATACTGATCTGTTGTGATTTAATATTCACACAATCGTACAACACACGTAATAGTAATGATGGAAATCAGGAGGTAGTAAATGCATTTCCAAATGCAAAGTGGAGAATTGTGGAGGATCTTATGGAATGTTTCCCTCAGTTAAAAGCTCCTGGCAAACAGAACACCTGTCTAGTGAGCAAAGAGGGAAATATATAATATTTGTCTTTGCTGTATTAGTTTTCTTATTCGATGCATTTTTATATGAAAGAATATTAGATCCACTCTGTCCATCTTTATCCAGCATTATATGATGTTTCTGGATTCTTGTAGAGATGTAGCTGCAGGGAGAGCAATTTTGCAAGCATTATTCAAGTAACCTGAGGCATATCCACTGCCTCTATACCTAGGGCTTGCTACTCTGCCATGTGGGACTACACAGCAAGACCATGAAGATGAAAAACAGTAGTCCATTTTGCACAGCATAAATAACATGTCCTGAGGACGGAAAAAAAGATAACTTGGGGAGGAACTCCGCACAGTTTTTTCTCCAAGATGTCCTCAGGATGTCTTCAAAATGCAGACTTTTTTTTTCTGAAGTCATCTGCTTGCTATGTGGAACTCACGAGCTGAGGAGATGTTTTATTTTTCCCGCCTGACCTTTAAACTCTCTTGTCGGTTTCCTCCATCGCCCACATCCGACATTTTATGGTGCTGCAGGGATTCTCCGTCCATGGAGCTTTTAAGTTAAGATTTCCCTGGGAAGTTTGCTGTGTAGGCTCCACTGCTGGCCACATTTTTAGCCCAAACGATACAGACATTCACGGCTATGGAAGAAAAGCTGAGGGAAGAGTGCTCCCCCTTGTCATTTGATCATTTGGGCGGGAAGGCTTCCTCAATGTCACTGTGGGTGGAGGAGCACTTTTAGCTGCAGAGCTTCACAGAATCTTGTCAGACCTTCCCATGGCAGACCTGCACATGTGCAGTCCCATGTGTCTCTGCACAGAAGACCGTTTGATGAACAACAGTTACAGGTAAGTGTAATGCTGTTTCTTCCATTGTCAGAAGTGCTTTTATGAGCAGTAAATTTAGTTTGGCTCCAACCCATCCTCCAACATTAGTGCTGGCCGGAACAGAATGCAACATGTTCTTATTCTAGATGTCTGCAAGGGTGGGGGGGGGGGTGTAAAAATTTTTCAGTTCTCTTCTAGTGTGCTGCACTGGGACAAACAAGTAGCACCACCACAAAGCTAATCGGATAATAAAGTTTGACAATTCTATAACTTTTGAAACACAGACTGCCTTCCAAACTATCCCTTCCCCCTAGAAAGCTTGGGAAATGGTGTAGGGAAAGAGAGAGAACTGCCCCTGACAGCATTTCCCAAGCCTAAGAGAGCTTGGAAAGCACCGGGGGGGGGGGGGCGGGGCGTAGCTCTCTGCTACTCTGGGCCTGCCCAGCACAGTATGGAGTTCTCACCCTCCCCTGCTGACACTTTCCAAGGGTGGCTTAGAAAGGACTTGAAAAGCATCAACAGAGGAGAGATCTCCATGCCGCACTGATCTTGCCCAGGCTCTTTACCTCCCCCTGTACACTGGCTCCCAAGTTCACGTGGGCTTGGGGAATGGTGGAAGGTAGGAAGATTTTTAAAAGCCAGATGTTATTAGTTTTTTAAAAAGCCAATATGGCTGTTTTTGAATTTTTCTGTGGTTCAGGCTTACCGAATCACCAATCCTACGCTCACCGAATGCCTGCAGTGTCCACTGTCATTCTCCCACTGATAACAGTCTGCTTTTCCACTCCTGCTTTAATTCTGCCACAGTGGTGGCAAATTGCCTCACTTAACTTCTGCTGAACTTCTGCAGTATTGCCTTTGGCTGTGGTTTTCTCCCAACTGTTTTAATTTAGACTGAATTGAACCATCAGAGATACAGGTGCCAAACTTGTAGAGAAAATGTCATTTTAATTCCTTGGACTTCCTGTTAAGAAAATAAGGAATGTGCCAAACAGAATAACTGAAGCAGCATTTTTTTTTTTTGCTGCTGCTGCTGCTGCTGCTTTTCCCAAAAAATAAATTTCTAGTAATTGGCAAAATCAGTACTTGAAGAAAGGAATAAAATTATTAAACCTGTAGATAATTAGGGAACAGGACTTTGGTTCATGATGATGTTTGGTAATTACATTTTAAGAAGCTATATGTGGATAGGTTGGGCCTTGCACCACAGAAATGTCTTAGAAACCTTGCCAATACCATGCCCATTCAAAAAACTTTATGTGACATGGCAGTTAACAGAATATCAGTTCATATTTCTAACCTATCCTTCAAAGTTGTAATACTGTAATGTCATCTTATGGTTGCTTCTCACATTAATTTTACACTCTCAGACATCACACCTATGCCTGAAGAAATGCTGTCAGTAAAAAATTAGAATCCCACTCATTCATCAGAGAGAAACTGTATAAAGGGAAAAGCTCTAGAAATCCTCCATTTCCTTTCCATGAACTGCGCTACAGAAAGCTTCTTTGTAATTACCGTTGATTTTGGCTATTTTTAATTGAGAGTTCTCGTGTACAGGCTCATACCCCTTATTTCTTGGGAGGGAGGTTGTTTTGTTTCACTTACTCATGAGGGACTCATTCTTTATCTGTTGAGTGCCATCTTTTATTTAATATAACAAATTTCTGTTCCCATTATTGCAACTGATCTCCAGAGATCACTTCCTGTGGAGGAAATGTCAGTTTCAGAGGGTAGATTCTAAGAAATTACATCCCTGCTGTTCTCCTTCCCCAATCATCCTCTTAAAATCTCCAGGAATTTTCCAGGCTGGAGTTGGCAACCCTATTTACAACATACTAGTAAGATACATTCTTCTGGAGGAAATGGGAGCTTCATTTCTATTTAGCTTCATAGAATCAAGAAGAAATGGAAGTCTTGGAGTAGCATCACATCCCAGGTGAGCTCCTTCCTCTCCCTAAATGCCACTTTCCCCAGGGACCACGCACAAACCCCCAGGAATTGCTTGAGCCAATGAGCTACAAGTGTTTCCATTCCAGTTTTTCTGCAGTAGTAAAGTTATGGCCGCCTTCGTGACAGAACTTTACAGAAATGTGCTGCCTCTTTTTGAGTTTGGCAGCCCAAGTTCAACTAAAGCTTTTCCACCATGCTTTTATGTGGGTGGTAGGGGTTTCATTTTATTGTAGCACCTTTTGAAAGGCGTATTCTGACTCAGAAGGAGAGGATTTATAGAAATAGTGCTTACCATTCATATAAGTACAGCAATTTTCTTCTGCCACCTACCAACCATTTAACAATGTTTTCTCTTTCCTTTTCTCATATCTTTTAAAATGCAGCCATTACAAGGGTAAAAAAGTGCAGTACGAAAAAATATGTTTTTGCCACTTGCTCTGTAACTTTTAAACCCTGCAGATAATTTTAAAGAGGTGTAGGAAAAGTTCAAGACAGAATACCTCTCATCTTGAAGTTTTTTCTTTGATGTCTCATCTTGCATAAGAGGTGAGGGACAGCTCTTAATCATATCTGTCTATCTTGTTTTGTAAAACTTTAACAGAAGTTTTCTTTTAACCTTGATGAGTGTAGATCATAAGGAACATTGTTCCTAACTTAGGATGAAAATACACATTACTTACAACACAATTTGAGTGGAGGTTTTCTTTACCTGTGTCCCTTTTTCAGAAAAATGTGATAACAGGAACTAATGTTCCCAAGAGTGTCAGGATCCAGTCCGGCTCAGAAATGCAATTCCTCATCTTTGGTTACAGCATCGAGGAGAAGATCAAACAGAATTATTATGTTCTAGGGAACCATGTACATGAGCAGTACAAAGACCCAAAGCATGATAACCATTTTTCACTGGAATGTACCAGCGTGGTTCTAGGTAAACAATGCAGCTGTGTAGCATATCTTAGAAAGGGAGACTGCAATTCATGTGGGTAATAAATGCCATGTGGTTTCTACATGCATGCGCAGCTGCGTGAGCTCACACTATTAAGACACTGCTCTTATTCTGCTGTAGCAGAATAACGACCTAAGGAGAGCAAAAACAACAGGAATGTCCCAACTGATGGTCACTTTGTGGATTGACAACCTTGACGTTAGCTACTGAGGTTTCGGAAGCATCTGAAACCTCAGATTTATTTCAGAAGTATCTGAAACCTCAAATTTATTATAGACAGACCAGCCAACTTCTGCTCCTTCCTTGGTGATAGATCTCCATGAACTCTTAGAGAAGCAGTTGTTTGAAACTCACAACAGGCGTGATTCAAGGATGGCTTAAAAGCTAGAACTGCTTTTATAACCCTGTTGGACAAACTGCATGTGCAATTGGACTGAAGTTGCATGGCTCTGCTCATTTTTCTGAACACCTCTGTGGCATTTGAACCACTGTTGCAATGCTTTATGGACCTCTGTTGGTTGCTACTCAAAAAGCACTTGTTTTGTTATAGCTGATCTCAATCTAGCTTCTTGTGGGGTTTTTTGTATTATCAAATGCCTATATAGTCCAGCATCACATTTCCACAGTAGTCAACCATCTTTCCAGAAGATCCACTGGCGTAATGACCATTGGGCAAGGTGGGCAGCTGCCCAGGGCATCACCTTGTGGGGTGCATCAAAATGCTGGGTTCGTTTTTGGGTATTTTTAGTGGTTTTCCATTTTTGGCCTGCAGGGGGCGCAGTTTTTAGGCTAGCGGCACCAAAATTTCAGTGTATCATCAGGAGACTGTCCTTATGCTACCCCCCAGGTTTGGTGAGGTTTGGTTCAAAGTTATGGACTCCCAAAGAGGGTGCCCCTATTTCCATTGTTTCCAATGGGAGCTAATAGGAGATGGGGGCTACAGTTTTGAGGGTCCATAACTTTGGCCCCCCTGAACTAAACTGCACCAAACCTGGGGGTTATCATTAGGGCAGTCTCCTGATGAGACCCTGAAAGTTTTGAGACTGTGCCTTCAGAAATGTGCTCCCCAGCCTGCAACCCCCATTGACAGCAATGCAGAAAACTCAATGCAGAACAAAGATTCTTGGGCAAATTTCGGGATGTTCTTGCAGAGAGGGCATTCTTGGACGTCTATCAGCAACTAAAAAATTTCGAAGTGGGTATCATCTGGAGACTGTCATGATGGCACCCCCAAGGTTTGGTGCAGTTTGGTTAAGGGGGTCCAAAGTTATGGACCCTCAAAAGGGTAGCCCCCATCTCCTTAGCAAAGAATGTGGGATGGGGTACCCCCTTTGAGGGTCCATAACTTTGGACCCCCTAAACCAAACTGCACCAAACTTGGAGGGGTTCCATCAGGACAGTTTCCAGATGATACCCTGAAATCTTGGTGCCAATACATCCAAAAATGCACCCCCTTCAGGAACATCCCAGAAATTTGCCCAAGAATCTTTGTTCTGCATTGAGTTTTCTGTATTGCTGTCAATGGGGGTTTCACATTTCTGGGGGGAGCACATTTCTGAATGCACAGTCTCAAAACTTTCAGAGTCTCATCAGGAGACTGCCCTGATGATACCCCCCCCCCAGGTTTGGTGCAGTTTGGTTCAGGGGGGGCAAAGTTATGGACCCTCAAAACTGTAGCCCCCATCTCCTATTAGCTCCCATTGCAAGCCTTTATTGGCATAGACAACAGTACAACGATAATAAAAATGGATTAAAAAGCATACTGGAAATAAATGTTAGGTCGAAGGAAATCTACTGGCGTTTAGTAATTTCCAGGAGAAAGTTTGCCACTATCATACAGAGAGAAGGATCAGGATTGTCCAACAAGTAGTGTAATCTAAATAAATCAGGGAGATCGGGTAAATGTAAAGGAGTAAGATTCACATACTTGGATCTGATTTCCTTGAATCTGAGACAGTGTAGTAATTGGTGGGCCAGAGATTCAACGGAGCCATCTTTACATGGGCACAATCTTTTAGCCTTTTCTTGCTTATTAAATCTGCCATGTAACAAGGCAGAAGGCATAACATTAAACCTTGTCAAAAACATTGTAATGGCTCTCCTTTGAGAAAGGGTTTATTAAGCAATACGCAGGGTAGTGTGACAGAGTGGGAGAGAAAAATACAGGGGGGAGCACGTTTTCTTGGCTCGCGGTGATTAGGAGTAGAGAACTCTCTATCCAATAGTTGACCTTTTAATTTTTCCTATAAGCTTCTTGAATAGGACAAAGGGCAAAGTGAATCCACTGACTGTCCAATAGAAGCCATTGTTTCTTCAATTATGGAAAACTAGGGGTTGGAATGGGTGTCAGAAAGCAGACGGTGGACCAGGGAATTACAGTACGAGAGAAAATGAATTCACAGCCAGAATCTAAAAGCCCTCAGCCAAGCGGCTGATTCCAAGGAGTTTTGACCTAACTCCAGACAAAGGGCTGCATAGGGCACGCATTTGGGGATTAGCTCCCATTGGAAACAATGGGGGATGGGGCACCCCCTTTGGGAGTCCATAACTTTGGACTCCTTGAACCAAACCTCACCAAACTCGGAGGGCAGCATAAGGACAGTCTCCTGAAATTTTAGTGCTGATATGTCTAAAAATGCACCCCCTGCACGCACCAATGTCCTGGTGCAAAAAAAATTTGGTCGTGGTGAAGTGGCCGCCCATGGAGGGGGCATCCAACTCAGGTTTTGCCCAGGGCTACAGTTTGCCTCGTTACGCCCCTGAGAAGATCTGTTGGCTAGGTATGAAGTTTCTTCCTGTTGTTGTCCCCCACAACAATTAGTATTCAGAATTATGGAGGTTTCACTTGTCCACCTTGATTACTAATCACTGATGGAACAGTCCTCTATGACTGTGCCTAATTCCCTTTTAAAGCCATTTCAGTTAGTGGCCATCACTAACTCTTGTGGCTGTGAACCTCATAAGTGAAATATGTTACACGAAGGTTTTTTTTAAATCATGTTGTACAAAATAGCTATGTCTATTATCTTTATTTTTGTTACTAATTTTTCTGTCAGGTTTTTTTTCTGTTACATTTGAATAAAACTTTCTGTAACGCTTATATTGACTAAACTTTTTTTTCAAAGAAAACAACTTTAAAAAATTGCACTTGATGCATGTAATACATTAACTTACAGTCACTCCGTTTTCTATTCTTTTAACAAACTTCTATCACATTATCCTTTTGCTCTAATGCTTCTGTCTGCTTTTAAAGGACATACAATAAATGTGGCTTGAAATTGAAGCTTGTGACTTACTTGGCTTCAGCACTTAACATTCTTGGCTTTTATTTCGTGTCTTTCATAGCATTTAGAAAAGGGAGGGCCTGTTATTTACATATTTAAAACATTGTTGCCCCATGTTCTCAGTAAGAATCGTTCCAATGCAGATTACTATTACTAATTAGATAAACCAAAGAAATTACGTTAAAGATAAAACCAGCATCATAAATGGCAAGAAATGTAACAGTTAGATAATTAATAAAATCAGCAATAGAAAAGGTAAAATCTTAAGTTAAAATCAGCAATATACGTGACATGAAAATCAGACATAATGTGGCAATGCAAGACGGGCAGCCCCATCCACCAGCCAGGCCCCCGGCCACGGCTGTGCCTGGCCACTCCCCCCAAAGTGGCTTCCTGGTAGTGTGAGGTGGCTCAAAAAGTGCAAATGTCTCTGTGCCTCCAAGAAACCTCTAAGGGCCACAAGACCTATGCCACCATTTCAGTGGCTTAAGTCTTAAGTGCGGTCCACCAGCGTAATACCAGCAAAGGCTGGGAGGGAGCCAACAAAAATCAGCTCCTCCCCTGGCCATGCCCCATCCTGTCCCTGCTATACCAGTGGTGGCAGGGCCCCTGGAATGCTGGTGCAGTGTTCAGCACTGCATTCCAGCACTAGACAGATGGAAGTGGCTGTTCCCTGGTGGGATTGCCTCCTCCACTGACCTAAGTGCCCCTGGGAGGGTGAATCCACTGGAGTGGCAGTATGCTGCTTCCAGCAGCAGATTCACCTCCCCACCCCCCAGGTGGGACTCTTTGTATGGTATGAAAAGCAGACAGTAGTTAAGTCTCAGGTGTCATGAGATGCAGGGTCCAGAGTCAGAGACATAATCAGGGTCTGATGGAAAGGAAATTTATTCATGAAAATCAGCTAAGCAGGCTGATCGGCAGAATTCATCCATCAACCTATTTAGTATGTTTGGAACCCAGATCCTGACCCCCTCTTCTTTCTAGTTAATAGTAATATAAATTATGAAACAGTGTTGGCCACACTGTTAGCAATTGCTTCCAGTGTTGCATGTTTGTAAGGTGTACATCAGTTCAGCAGGAATGCCATGCCTTACCCTAAATCAACCAGTAGCATGTAAATCCCTAAAAACGCCAGCATTTCTAGTAAGGCTCCCACAAAGGTATGCATGATCAGTCATCAGCTATGGCAGGCAGCATGTGGCAAAAATCATTCACAAAATGTAAATGCCTTCTTGCTGTCAGAATTAAAAGCAAAGTCTCCTGCAGCCAAAGCAATTACACTCCAAGAGTTTCATGACAGAAGGTGAAAGAACTCCGGAAAAGCAATAATTGTTTGAATGTGGCTTGAAATGTCCCAATTTGGATTTTTAAAAATGAATTCCTAATTAGTGTGTGAGGGGACATCTTAAATCACCATTTTTTCTAATGTATCTGAATTTTTAGATTGAATGTACAATCCAATCCTAGACATCTTCTTGGAAGAGAATTCCTCTCCTTCCAAAAGTGGCTACAGTCTGACCATCCAAACTGTGGTAGTTATCCAAGAGTTTCATGGCAGAGGAAGGAAAGACAGCAACTAAGAAGATGCTTTTAAGAACAAAGGAGCAGGGAGCAGAAATGTAGATTTTAGTTATCCTATCTGGAGACATGATACACTTTTTTGGGAGGAGTGGGACAAAATGGAGTTACGAGCCTGAAAGTGTACAACTGTACTTCAAACAGATTTAAGTTCCAAATGCAACTGTGACAAGATTCTTTAACCAAGCAAGCATCGTGTTCAAAAGGATGCTTCCATTTTAAATCTCCTTTTGTGCTTAGAGTCATTCAGTAAGTTGTCCTGTTCAAGCTTCTTCATTGAAATGAATGTAACTACTCTCAGACATCAGTTGCTTCCATGTAAGTGTAAACTCAGATAACCTGTGCAGCTGTACTTTTGAAAACTGGTTAGTGAAGAAAGGATGATAGAAAAAAGGTAATCAGGACAAATCTAAAACTGCAGGAAAATACCGTCCCCCCCCCCTTCCTTAAATCCTCTTTAAAAGTCTGCTTGATTTATTCAAGTTTGGCATATTACAATAGACATGGGAAATGCAAGTGGTTGTACAGTAATTTAAAAAGTCTGCACATGAATCTCCTCTGGCTCCTGTCTCTGCCAGGAAAATTTTTCCTGTTGTCAGTCAACTGATTGTAATATCATCTTGAAACAGAATGGGCATTTTAAAGTGCAGATCTAACTTAGCCCCTTTCACAGTTTTCCTACTTCAGGTCTTTCCATTTTTGGCACAGTGCTTACAAACCATTCACAATTTACCTTCAGAAGTTAACTTTAAAACCTTCACTTAATTTTGTATATGATGTGGGAAAGTTGAATAGAAGGTTTTTCTCTGACTCCCAGGCTTAGAATGTGCAAATATCCAATGAAACCAATGTGTGATAGGCTCCAGAAAGACAATGAAAAGTATTTCTTACCATGATATTTATATTTCCATTTATATTCCGCCTTCCCCGGCAGGGCTCAGGGTGGCGAACAACAACCAATAATAAAACCCAATAAAATCATAAAACCAACAACCAGTAAAACAGTAAAAACAACCACAGATGGCAAAAAAACCACCTCTCTACTGCATCCACAGGAGGCCAATGATGGGGCCGGCTGACTAGATGGAAATACCTGGCAGAAAGCTCTCTATTGCAGTCCCTGCAGAAACCATTCAAGTCCCACAGGACCCTGATCTCAATGGGGAGCTTATACCACCAGGTTTTGGCCTCGAAGCCTCTGCTTGTCAGCCTTCCAAAGCAACTGTTTGGCTACTGTAGGGGAGGATGCTGGAATAGTTGTTCCGTTGGTCTCACCCAGGAAGTCTCCTCTTAAGTTCTTTTGATTTCCCAGATTTAGGCAATGATCTTCCTGTTTCTCTTCTTTCTGTCGTTTCTGAATTACTTGAATATATTCGAGTTAATGTTTATCCTTTTATTGTTTAGTTCTTTTTGCTGTTCATCATTTTATTTCCAACCCTATCATTCAACAGAAACTGCATCACTATCATTAAGTATTTTTTTCTGTTATTTATTACCAGTGTTTTGATTTCCTTCTTTTTGAGTTATATGTTTCTCTCCAGATTTTTTTCCCCCAGATCTCATCAGTACTGAAGCCCTGTCATGTTATGCCTTGCTGAAATGGTGTTTTCCTTTTGTTGACTGAGTATATGTTTCTCATTGCTTTTTAATGGTTTGTTAGTCTTCATTATTTTCATCTGAAGCCTCTTATTTCATTCTTAGTACAATCTTGAGAACACTTTCCTGGGAGGTAAACCTGTTGAATATGCCTAAGAAGGATTCTGAGTATCCTGCTAAGGACGGTTCTCTCTGTCATTCTCTCTCTCTCTCCCCCTCACTTATTTTATTTTATCTGTTCAACATTCAACTTATGATAGCTATTTACTTTTAAATGTATAAGTTCTTCTGCTAATTCATCTTTGATTTCTATGTATTCTCCTTGTTTGCTGTTGCATTCTTCTTATTTCAGCTTGCTCATTAAACCTTGCATTTGCTCTTCTGTTTCATATTTTGTTGAACGCCATCCTGAGCTTGATGTTGTTGGGGTAGGGCAGACAAAGATAAAATCAAATAAATAAATATTTCTCTTTATTTTTATGGAATTCATGGTTAATTGACATTCAATTCATTTTTTTCATATTTTATTTTCATCCATTGTTTAAATTCAGCTTAGGGAATTCATTTAAGCCAACCTGTCCTTTTTCTGTGGATTTAATTGTGTCATATTCTTTTCTTTCTCTACTTTTTGATCCAGTTTTGTCTGTATTGTATTATAGATTGTAAGTAATTATGTTACTTACTTACAAGGAGCAGCAGTGGCGTAGTGGTTAAGAGCAGGGGCATTCTAATCTGGAGGAACCGTGTTTGATTCCCCGCTCTGCTGCCTGAGCTGTGAAGGCTTATCTGGGGAATTCAGATTAGCCTGTGCACTCCCACACTGGGTGACCTTGGGCTGGTCACAGCTTTTTGAAGCTCTCTCAGCCCCACCCACCTCACAGGGTGTTTGTTGTGAGGGGGGAAGGGCAAGGAGATTGTAATCCCCTTTGAGTATCCTACAGGAGAGAAAGGGAAATATAAATCCAAACTCCTCCTCCTACTCCTCCTGGGTGACCTTGGGCTAGTCACAGCTTTTCGGAGCTCTCTCAGCCCCACCCACCTCACAGGGTGTTTGTTGTGAGGGGGGAAGGGCAAGGAGATTGTAAGCCCCTTTGAGTATCCTACAGGAAAGAAAGGGGAATATAAATCCAAACTCCTCCTCCACCTCCTCCTCCTCCTCTTCTTCTTCTTCAATGGATTGTATTGTTTGTATACAATTATTATAAAATGGAAGAATTAATAGATCATGGTTATCAAATAAACTTTTTTTCTAGAAAGCATTATCTATATCTAATGGTAAAACACCCTTTGTGGACAATGAAAGTGGATAAGAGAGTCCCTGACTGGCCGTTTAGAAGATGTTTTTGATTTTCTCTGACCCTTTTAAAAATGTTCTGGCAGGTTTTGTTGTTATTGTTTTATTGTTGCTTTTTATTTAATAAAGTTGGTGTAGACTTTTTATGCTTTTGTATGCCACTTTGATATTGTAATAGGTAATGAACAAACATAAACCTGTGGGAGTCCACAAAGAATTAGGTGATTCAAAGATGGAGGAGAATTTTCCCCCTTTCACTTTTGCTTGACTCCTATGCATTCTAGCTGCTCCTATTCAATCTACCCAATTTCTTCCTGCTGTAATAGAAATATTGCCAGTGTGAACAATCTGAAAATTATCCCCTTCCTTACCTTATAATAGCATGTTTGATTCAGCCAGAAAATTGGTACATGGGATTTACTGATACTGTACTGGACAACAAAATTATGTCGCACCTGCCAAAGATAGTTCTGATTTTGCAGGCTGACCAGTGGCGTAACTAGGCAAACTGGAGCCCTGGGCAAAACCTGAGTTTGATGCCCCCCCCAGGCGCGTGCCCAATGCAACGTGCACCCCCCTTGTAGCTACGCCCAGTGGCGTATCTAGGCAAACTGGAGTTTGGCGCCCCCCATGGGCAGCCACCCTCCCCCACTGTGACCAAGCAATGATTTTTTACACCAGGTTGTTTCAAAGTCACCATCACATTATAAAACATGCCCCAACTCACAAATCTGAGCACAGCAATAAGCCATGCCACACAACAGAAATAATTTTTGAAAACATTTTCAAAATGCTTTCAAAATGTTTTATTACTGCTATGAAAACATTTTATGGTGTTGTATCCAGTACCCCCAATTGGGGGAAACAGCATCACTTTCAATGTTTCAAAGGAGAATCTGGGCTCCCTAGTTTAAACAAGTGATGCTGGAATCCACCCCCAAACAGCATCATTTTCAATGGTGTTTAAATTAGGGAGCCCAGATTCTCCTTTTAAATCCACCTTATGGACCCTCAAAGGTGTAGCCTCATCTCCTATTAGCTCCCATTGGAAACAATGGGGGATGGGACACCCCCTTTGGGAGTCCATAACTTTGGACTCCCTGAACCAAACCTCACCAAACGGAGGTGATAGCATCAGGAGAGGCTTCCAAAACATCCCTGAAATTTTGGTGCTGCTAGTCTAAAAACTGCGCCCTCTGCAGGCCAAAAAAGGAAAAACACTGAAAATACAAAAAATCCCACAAACAAACCTGTGCCCCCCACAGGGCTGCGCCCAGGGCAACTGCCCACTTTGCCCAATGGGAGGAACGCCTCTGAGGCTGACCCATAGGCTCTAGAAGGCATATGGAGGGGAGCTCAGAACCAGGCAAATATCCTGTTGAAATATTACCGTGTTTCTGTGTAACGGTGGGGCTTGATTTTGATCTACCTGAAACCTTCTGGCTTCTCTTCCTGAGAACCATTTGCAATATAAAATGGCAGGACAGGATCCTTCGTGTAGAGATTATAGAAAGGTGTGATTTCTGGCACTGAGAACATGTTAATAACAGATGTGTCAGGTGTGGTTTAAGTGTTGATTCCCTACATGCCTAAAATGGTCCTCTATAGTTGGTTGCATATGGAAGTTCATTCCAGAAGGTAATCCATCTTTAGATGTGAAGCTGTCAAGACCACCCTCAAATAATGTGCAATAGATATTGACATCTAGAATTTTTAAAAAATGCAGTGCAATCCTGTGTATGTGTATTTAGTTATAATTTCTGCTAGGATTGTGAACTTTGTGAACACACTTATACAGATGTTAGTAATAATGTAGCCATTCCTGTCAAAGTTGGGAATATTATCTCTCACGTGAGAAATCATAAAATAATGTAAAGATTTTTAGGGTCGATGGTTTGCTGTATACCTGTGAATCACAGTTACAGGAAATCAAGGTGATGATTGAATCAGCAGTGCATTATTATCAAGGTAAAAGAAAGGAAAGAGTCTTTTTGTGTTCCTGGAATTCTATTGAACTCTTAAAAAAAACCAGTGCCTGGTGTTTGTAGAACTGAACATGCTCATGTTTGATCATTCCAGTTCAAGAGTGGACTGGGAAGTTAAAATCGCTCTTCAGCAAGCCTGCAAACACTACAAGCCAGAACTTCAGGGCCCACTCTGTTCAGTGGCATTACTTCTCACAGAGGTGTGACAGTGCTGGAGGAGGCAGTTGGTGGGTTGACACTGCTGGGCATTGCTGCTTTAGGGGTCTCAGCCATGAGGCCCCTGAGGTACTCCCAGTGTTTCTGAAGTTTGGCTCTGCTTGCCCCTGCAAACCAGTTGCCCTCTAGGGCACTGTTCCATTGACCAGTTTTCCTATAAGTTGCCAGTCCTTCCCAACTTGTTTCTTAGTATTGCGTTAAACCACTTTTCTGTGTGATACGTAGAAGAGGTGCTACAGGGGAGTAGTTCTGGACTGCAGAGGTATGTTTGATCAGTCTTGTGCATAAGATTTTCTGGGTGCCATGTGATGTTGGAAGCTGAAAAACCTTTAAGTGTCTTTCAGAAATGTTGAATCCACAATATATTGGAGTGATATCACCACCTAAAGGCTAAATGTTCTGCATATTTGATATTAATTGCATCTGCTTCATTAATTTTGCATAAGGCCTTCAGGCTGCTAGGTTTACATTTGGCTGCCTTTTGAAAAATCTGATCTTAAAGTTTCTTCCTTGGTCAACTCCACAACTCCTATTTATAAGCTGCTATTTGACAAGATGGCTTGAAACTGTTTGCTTGCTTGTCTGCCTTCTGGACCCCAGATCCAAAGAATCCAGTTCCAGTGAAATACCAAGTACAGGCAACAAAATCCTCAACCAGTCCTTAATAAATGTTCACCATGCATTTCTCAAAGCCCTGAGAAATGTAAAGCACACATAGAGGGCTGTGTAATGAGAAAACATGTGGCAGATGCCCTACAGCAAAGCTTGTAGCAATGCCTCCAACCATTTAACTTTCTTTTGTGTGATTTTACCTGTTTCATTACCTTTTCACTTAAAACTGAGCTTTCCCTCCACTGTTTAATAGCCTGTAGCAGTGGAAGATGAGAACTCACTGAGACGTGGAACACAAAAAAGGAAATGTGGGTGATGGAATGAGACAATTTATATGAAATGGCAACAAATTGTTCCTTTAGTATGAAATATTGTGAGTTTTTAAAAAAAAAAACTTGTTCATGGGTGTTTTTAATTGCCTAAAGCACTGAGGGAGAGCATTAGCTAGAATTAGAAAAATCTACACTGCAAATTTGTAATTCAGTTTCAAAATATTCTCCTTCCCTTTATATAGATAACCTACTGCATGAAAAGCACTCACAAGAGCAATTGCTTTTCTAAATTAATCATTTTTTTAAGGCCATCTGCTTGCCAAGCATTTTCGTTACTCAACCTCACAGAATTCTTGGTGGTACTTTAGCTGAAGCAGTTTCATCTGACTGCCACAAAAATACACTAGGGGATCTAGATTGGTAGCAGTCTGTGGACAAAAGGAAAGCAAAAATGATGCCGAGGGAAGGGATAGAATAAAAATAAAATGCAGTGAAGTTAATAATAGATATGGAATTAGACTATCAAAAGAACAATAGCATATAACAGTACAACATTATGCAACACTGTTCAGGATAAATGAAAAAGACAAGAAACTTGACAAAATGAAAGGGCCTTGAGAAATGCAGGCTGAAAAATCTAATAGCCTTTTTACGTAATTGTTTTATAATTTTAAACTTTGTTTTTAATTGTTCGATGTTTTAATGTTCACCACCCTGGACACCCTAGTTGAGAAAGACAGCATTAAAATGTTTTAAACAAATAAATAGTTCCAGAAGACTGTGTCTTGTTGCTGGGGAGAGAGCAGATAAAGGTCTGCAACAAAAGGGAAAAGAGAATGGAGAAGCCACAGTGGCAAAGGAAAAAAACCCTGAATGTGGGGTTAGTCACCTCCCCTTGAGGCCTGAAGATTTAGAATTACATCTGGTCTTCAGCCTGCAGATATCAGTTCCCCAACATAAAATGGCTGCTTTAAAGAATATATATTATGACATTATACCCTGCAGACAGTGACGTAGGAATAGATTTTTTATGGGGTAGGTTCGGTGACTGAGGGCTTTCCAGCTGTTCCATTCCATGCATTGTTTCAACAAGCCGGACATGTAATGGGAGGGGTTTGAACCCGAGAAAAAAAAACCCTGACCTACGTCCCTGCCTGCAGATGTCCCTGTGCTAATAACACCCTTCCTGCCTCAGACTGCATATTGCCAGGAATTTCTAAACTCAGAGATGGCCACCCTAGCTGAATGTCAGTCTGGAACAGCTAGTAATGTCTTCAACAACATGTCTCTGATATTCTGAGCACTCTGCTGTTCAGAGAATGTTCATCATTTCTATAATGTGTTGGTCCTTTTCCCTTGTTGTAGAAGACAGCCTCATAGAAGCACCAATAACAGAAGCATGGTGCTGCCACCTACATCTGGTTATCTTGGAGTCATGGTTATTTTGAAGTTTACAATTTTATGTGCATTTATTTATTCATTTGCTTCCACTTTGATCTCCACTGGGAGATCAAAGCAGCTCTTAATACAAAGAAGAAATAAGCAAGAAAAAGTGGACAGGGGAGGCTTCTCTGTACAAAGTACGTCGTCACCTCTCACCTCACTGATCTTGTGAGCTTGAAGCAGTGACCCTCAGGCTAAGTGCCAAAGGACCAAGAGCCCTTTGGGTCACGCCTCTTTAATTATCTGGGTAGCAGGAAATGAACAGAGTCAACTAGATGGTATGTGGTTGCCGCTAGCCAGCTAGCAGGCTCTTCCCATTTGTCTTCATCATTTGTACCTTAAAGTCTTACAGAGTTCTGAGGTTATTTGACCAAATGTAACCAAACCTGCTAGCAAAGATAGTGCCAGGTTGGATTGCTCTGGCTACCCAGCAAATGCAAGCATAAAATCAAAGGTATGTGCATTCATTGAACAAAGTGTTGGATTTGCTGACCAGTTTGCTATGGCATCTAGGCATTTGCAGCAGAAGTCAAGATGGCATTATCATAGTGTTGTAAAAATTGGCCCAGTAAGCCAGGAGTTTATGCTGACCTCACAGTCTCAAACTATAGGCACTAACTATATCAAGCCGTAGCGCTGCATAGCATGCAATGCTCCTGATAGGAACAATTTTTAAAAGAACATTTTCCTTTTTTAAAATCATAGATCCTTGTTCCAAGCAAACAAGTCTTCAAGTGGTAGCCTTATCATAGTGGTGCACAAATAAAATGTCTTAAGAATGTAAAAGAAGCATTTTGGAGGTTAAGTTCACACGGCTTTTTCCCCAGGATGTCCTCAGGACATTTTGTTTCTGCTCAACTCAGGTTTTTTTAAAAATGATAAACTAGCAGTCTTTTCCCCCAAGACAGGTTGAAGAAGTTTCCTGCTTGCTGTGCAGAAAGCAAGAAACGCCTTATTTTTCCCACTAAGTTGAAAGCTTTCACTTTTGGTTTGTCTGCGGCTCGTACCCACCATTTTCTGCTGCTCCGGGGATTCACCGTGCTGCCTGCCATTAGCTGAATTGTTGCCAGGGCTGTTTTCTCTGCTTGCATCACAGGCAGCCACCATTTCAGCTTGTAAATTACACAAATAAACTTTGCTTTTTATGCCAATGACATGCTTGTGTCGTTTTTTCCAAATTGTTTTGTTTTTAATTAAATGTCTTCAAAGCTACAAAGACACTTAATTGAAAACAAAAAAATGGAAAAACGACACATATGTGTCATCAGCAGGGAAAACAAAGTTTATCCGTGTACTTTACAAGCTGAAAGAGCAGCCACCTGCAATGCAAGCAGAGGAAACAGCCCTGGTACCACAACTCAGCTAATGGCGGACAGCACAGGGAATCCCTAGAGCAGCAGAAAATGATGGGCTCAAGCTTTGGAGAAACTAAAAATGACAGCTTGCAGATTGGGCAGGAGAAAAAAAAACTGCTTTCTCCTCACACACTTTATTCGTCTGTGCTGTCTGGACAAAAAATGAGCAATTGCTTTTTTTAAAGACATCCCCATGATGTCTGATTTGTTTTGTGCAGAAAAGACCAGTGATACACAGTTGGGCCAGGTATGCAGAAAACTGATCAAAAGAAACACTGTAGTGTTTTATGTGTAACGTGAACAAAATTGTAATAATTTTTTCTCAGCAATTCAGCTATTGTGATAGCGTTTATTTTTCCTATTCCTAGAGAAGATCTGTCTAATGTTTTATGGTTTCAATTATGGTAAGATTTCACAGCTGCCAGATCTTTAGCTGGTTGTTGGTCTTTCAATACAATTTGAGCCTCACCCAGAGGCTTAGGAAGTTGTAATGTATCGGCGTAGTATTCATGTGGATCCCAGCAGGGCTGCCTTATGAATCTGACAGATGTTATTTTGTCAATTTGAAGATGTTTCAAGTGCTGCCCTAGTGTTTTCAGAATGATGCCCATTCCATTAATATTATTGGATGATTTCACAGCCGCCAGTTCTTTAGCTGGTTGTTGGCCTTCATTACAATTCGAGCCTCACCCAGAGGTCTAGGAAGTTGTAATGTAATGACGTAGTATTTGTGCGAATCCCAGTAGGGCTGCCTTCTGAATCTGACAGATGTTAATTTTTTCGATTCAAAGATGTTTCAAGTGCTGCCCTGGTGTTTTCAGAATGATGGCATCCAGGGTGTCAATTACCACTGGGACGACCTCATCTGGTTTGTGCCATAGACGCTGAATCTCGATTTTCAAATCATGGTAATTAGTGATATTCTCATATTCTTTTTCAATGACCCTGCTGTCACCAGGTATTGCTATGTCGATGATGGTCACTTTGTTGTCCTCGATCACAGCAATGTCTGGTGTATTATGTTTCAACACTTTGTCCATTTGGATTTGAAAGTCCCACAGGATCTTGACCTTCTCATTTTCCGTTACTTTCTCTGGACAGTGTTCCCACCAGTTTTTAGCTGATCTTATGTCATAATTCTTGCATAAATTCCAGTGAATCCTCTTGGCCACTGAGTTGTGCCTCTGTTTGTACTCAGACTGGGCAATCTTTTTGCAGCAGCTGAGGACATGATCTACAATTTCGTCAGCTTCTTTGCATGATCTGCATTTTGCTTCATCCGAGGATTTTTCAATGCTGGCCTTGATCGAATTTGTTCTAATGGTTTGCTTTTGAGCGGCTAAAATCAGGGATTCAGTTTCCTTTTTCAGACTTCCGGCTGTCCTTGATCTTCTCCCGAAATTGAGTGTGTAGAACTTTGTTGTGCCAGCTTTTGGTCCTCATTTTAATCATATTTTTTCTGTTTTCTTGTTTGGTGTTCTGGGTCTTCAGCAAATGTCTGTACATTATTATTGTAGATTTCACAGCTGTCAGATCTTTTAGCTGGTTGTTGGCCATTCATTACAATTCGATCCTCACCCAGACGCCTAGGAAGTTGTAATGTATCAGCATAGTATTCGTGCATGTTGTTATGCTGATATTGGTGGTGGTGGTAGATTTCACAGCTGCCAGATCTTTAGCTGGTTGTTCGCCTTCATTACAATTCGAGCCTCACCCAGAGGCTTTCTGAATTTGACAGACGTTAATTTTGTCAATTCAAAGATGTTTCAAGTGCTGCCAGAGTGGTGTTGTTGTTGTTGTTAATTAGATTTGTTGTACCGCCTACCCCCAAAGGCCTCTGGGCAGTGTACAAAGATAAAACCAATACAAAAACATACAATAAAATAATTAAAATCAAATTAATCAATTACAAAATCCACATAACAGAAAAACCTAACCCTAGATGGCACTCAAAAAAATTGTCTATCCCCCTGGGAGTTGAGCGGCACAACACAAATCAACCAGTATGATGGTATGTGGGGGATAATGAGCGGAGATGTGCAATGTAACATTCTATGTCTCCTAAGTGCTTCATAAGTGAATTAGTTGTTTTAAACAACTACTATTTTGACCAAACAGAATTATCTGTGGCAGCTAATGGATATATCAAAGAGACAGAATTTGTCTCTTAATGATTTTAAGGTTCCTAGAAATTCTTAAGAGGAGAAATAAATTAAGCTGTTAGTATATAAAGATATCTTGAATCCTGGCCATGTGTTTAGAGTAATCCTTCATTCAGCAATATTTGATCTGTTTTATATGTGGACCACAGTGTATATATAAAATATGTCTTTCTATGCGTAATTTTCTGAGTTTTTGAGTTAGGCACTTCTCCACTGAAAGTTAAAATATATGCAGAATGACAGAAAAATGTCTGTGCCACTGTAGCTGTAGCATTTGGACTAGAAAGGTAATTGCTGTCCCTGTTGAAATCTCAGAGTTTTTTTCCAAATCATTTGAGTAAGTCATACATACGTATCCACTCTTAAATATACTACCACAACTCATTTGGAAGCTGCGTATCTGAGGTATGAAAAGGTATTTATTGATTATGCATCCAGCTCTCCCTTCAGGAAGCTTAGGTGATAATGTGGGTCTCCTAGGCAATCTTCTACACATATTCTGACTAGGATTATACCTGCTGAGATTTAGTAGTGCAATGTAGTTTTATACATCATTAAAGTATAGCCATTTTCTGTTCTTAGTTTCCTTCAAAACATTTCCTTAACTATTTCCTGGACTGTATCCAAAGTGTCCTGTCTTATTCAAATTTTCTTCTATTTATGCTGTTTGGATTTTTTGTTCTTTATTTTTTTATTATTAAAATAGTTAAAACTGAGTCCCACAGTCTGAACCTGCAAGTTTCAACATCTTATTTTGCAGAATAGTGGGGAAATGTTGGCATTTTCTCCATGTTTACATCAAGCAACCTAAAGGCAGAATCAAACTACAACAGAATTGTATTTTATTTTTAATGTGTTATAAGAGCATCAGCTATCCAGAGAATTAGAAATGCAAAAAACTTTTTTAAGTGGCTGTTCTTTTCCATATTATATGAATGATAGTCCTTTTGCATTTTGCATGCAAAATAAATATTTAAATTCACATTGGTTAAAAAAAATCTCTCTGAAATTTCTTACAGTTCTTTCACTGAAGCCATTTTCCCCAGACTTAAAGAGATCAGCCATGCAGCTTTTCCCCAGTAGGCCAATTAACTATTTTGACTGTTTTACGTTTTACTTACAACATTCCATGAAGAATAAAATTGTATTAGGGACTAATTGGCCGCCAGATGGTATTATTATAACTGAAGCAGTGTGTCTGTTATAATGTAACAGTGTTCTGCACTGTGATTTTAACTATTTCAGGCAACAGGTGATGAGTAATGTTATTGCTTTAATATATACTGTTGCTTTTAAACATGCAGTATTCTCAAGGGAAGAAAAAACCCCATAGAACAAGGCTGCAAATGTTAATCAGTTGACTGGTACGATTAATCAGCAAAAAATTCCATCGCAAATCAAATTTTTTGCCATTGAAGAGTCCTGTCTTGAAGGAGCCACATAAATGTGCCAGATCCTTTCCCCCATGCCCCTCATTTGATGAAATATGTAATTTAAAAGATGCCTCTTTCCCCACCAGTTTTTGTTTGTTTGCTTTCCTGTGAACCTGCCTTCTAGTGTGAAAAATCACACACATCTGATGCAGAGAATGCTTAGCTGAAGTCAACTTTAACTCAGGATCTTCTACAGTACTGGCAGACCTTCAACTTAGTTACACGAAGCCATCTGAGGATGTTAATACATTATGGAATGGTCCATCTTCCAAAATGTTAACAGAGGCATTAAAAATAAAATCCAGTTCTAGCAGTATGGTACTTTTTGCTTATTGAACAGTAATATTATATTATTGTTAAGACAAAGGGCAACATATCTTAAGTGTTTGATTCCTGGGATGGCCAAAATATCCTGAAAATATGGACAAATATGTGGGTCACAATGTATAAGTGTTTCCCCTCTCTTTAAAGTATATTGTGTAGGATTTTTTTTTTGAAAAAAAAAATGGTTATAACCTTTGGCTAGCATTTTTTTAAAGAAAGAAAAAGCACATGCAAATATAGATGTACACAGTATAAAAAGGAATATACATGCAATCATCCTAATATTCAGCTTAAGAAAATACCAACCATTGCATTATATAACCTCATATACTATCAAATACCTAGCTATACTATGACCCTTATTCAACAAAGCACTGAACCTATAAAACAGAATTCCACAACAGCATAAGAAATGGTAGACCTTTTGTCTTCCAACAATAATTTAATAATTAAGCTTTCATTGGCAACAGAGTAATTTAAGTAGCTGAAGTGACGTATCCAAGGATCAATAGTAAACCTTCAAATCTCAGAATAGAACTTACAGTCCAGGAGAATGTGTGACAGAGACTCCACTACTTCCACTGTGCATGGACATTTGCAGATCTGACTTGGTTGGTGCTGAAATCTACCAGAAATGACAACAGAAGGTAGAGCATCAAATCAGGCTCTGGGGAAAAAATCTTAATTGAGATAATGTTAGATAAATCAGGAACCGGGCTTCTCCCAATCCAAGATTTTAAATCCCTAAACATCTTAGGAAGCAGTACTAACTCAGTCTTCAATTCAATATCATAAAAGTGTTGTTTGATCAGAGATTTAGCCCTACCCAGCCCCAATTCTAGCTGTTGTGCTGGGTTGAAGTCTGTTGAAAGTAGTTTTTGGGTTATCCTAACAGACCAGTTTGAGTAAGGCTTGGCAGAAAGTGTTAGATTTCGTTTAGAGTCATGGATATGCCCAGTAGTGTGTGTGACTGCAGTTTATAGAAAGTTCTCCAGAGACATAAATGTAAAAGGTAAAACTTACATTTATTCAATCATCTTCAGTTCACAACTTTGTTCCAAGAAAAGGTAAATAGAAAGAACCCTATCTAAAGAGATTACTTTCCCTATGACAAGTGGGCACAACTAACGCGCCATCACGTGTGTGGAGGTGAGAGAATGCTGCAGTGGGAAAGGCCCCACTGAGCAGGCTGCCATTGACCGTGCGCTCGGTTCAAAGGCTAGAGCAGAAGTGAAGACTAGCATGGGGAAGAAAGGAAGTTAGTGGGCGGTCTCCTGGCCCAGACAAGGAGGGCAAACAAGAGAGGCAACATCACAGTTAGAGTGAGATACACAGCACCCCCCAGTGTCCAGGCATGCAGAAGTCGCTTATTCCAACAGAAAGATATTGTGATAAAAGTTCAGTATACTTTCAGCCAATAGTTGATATTGGTTAACCAGATCTTTGTTTCTACTTTGTGTAGGCTTGCCTCCTGTCTAAGCACAACATTTCGTGTGCATTTAGGGGCATTAAACAGGCTCTGAGAAAACTGATTAAACCCTTTCTAGTGTAGTAAAGTTGTTACAGAGACCTAATTGTGCACCATAAAGAAGCTGTCGTGGGCTCAGAGTCAGCCAGTCAGGAGTCCTCCTTCAGGAGCACTGGCAGAATGACCCCACAACTGGACCACAAGCACAGCCAGAAGCCTCTCAGGATGCAGCCAGAGCTGACCCAAGTCAACAGTTGGAGATCAAAGTGCTTGCAGAAGCACCTTCAGCCCCTGAGGCCCAACCTATCAGTCCACCCAGCTCACTTAAGTCTGTGAGGCAGCTGCGAATTCATACCCAGCAGAAGCTGCATTCTTAAAGGCTCAGTATGCAGAATGACCCCACAACTGGACCACAAGCATAGCCAGAAGCCTCACAGGATGCAGCCAGAGCTGGCCCAAGTCAACAGTTGGAGATCAAAGTGCTTGCAGAAGCACCTTCAGCCCCTGAGGCCCAACCTAGCAGTCCACCCAGCTCACTTAAGTCTGTGAGGCAGCTGCGAATTCATACCCAGCAGAAGCTGCATTCTTAAAGGCTCAGTGTGCGCTTGGAGGCCCTAAGGCAATGCAGAGAATGCTGTGAGTCAGCTCAGGGTCAAGACTGAACCACAGCACAGGCATATAAGGGACAGCTCTGGGAAGTGGAAGTTGCAGGAGCAACCTTGTTGAAAGCCTGGCAGCTTTCTGCCGTACCTGTTCGCAGACAGAATTTAGCCTTCAACTGGAGTGCCTGATCTGACTTACCTTTAACCCTGGACTGCTTCTTCTCAGACCTGTTCCTCTTGACTCAACATAAGGCTGCTTGCTTCCTCTCTGGTATCTGTGCCTGCTATCAGTTGTTACCTGACTCTCAGTGAGCCCTGCAGACCAGGACAGAAGCTGAGGTAGAGATTTGGATGTAAATGGTTGCAGGAAAGCTGCCACCTCAATTTGTCCTAAAAATCTTGGTATGGTATTAGAGCTTCTTTGTGCCAAGAGGCTGGAAAACAATCTGCTCCACAGTTCTGAAATTCTTCCTTAACTATTTTTTGTAACTTCATCCCAGGTTCCTGTTCCTTCAGAAGTGATCCATGACTGTAAGCTGTGTGCCCCACTAAGTCACATGCTCCCCATGCATGCATAAATGTGTTTGGATGCAACATAAAAACCAATCATTGAAATTTACATTAGAACAAATTCATTTCAGTTTAGGGAGAAAGTAAATATTATACATTCTTTATTAATTTCTCTGTTTGATACACAGTTTCTCGATGTATTCATCAGTAGAAAATGAAACCCACATTCCACTGGAAAGAATATTCCTCTGGAGAAGTAGTATGGATTTCTGTGTGTATGCTTCAGTATATTATTATTTTCTTAAAGCATTTGTTTTGCATGAAGAAGTTCCCTTACTATTTGATAATGCTCAGTCTCCATTCTCTGTCCTTGAGAAATTGAGAAGCAGGAGAAAAAAACTGAAAATTCCTAGAGTGTCATCCAGAAGTGACATCATATCCTCCCCACACTTCTCTATCCCCAGAGAGCACCCTCAAAATCTCCCAGCAGTTGCAACATCACCCTGTCCCAGATTATATCCCTAGCATCTTCATTTAATAAACTCAGGTAATAGGTGCTAAGAAATTCCTTCGTGTTAGACAAGTTAATAAGTCTCTGCCAGTATTTAGACTTATCCACATTTAGTATTTAGACTTTACATCCTTGGATTCCTGTCTTGCTTGTCTACTTCCTTTTTGACAGCAGTACACAGGCCTTTCAGTCTCAAGACCTTATGTGAAGTTTTATCCAAGTCCTACTTTTTCTTGGCCCTCTCTTGTTTCATCCATCGTGTCTTTACTTCCCATGGTTTCTTCTCCTTCCTGCTTTTCAAGCTACTGTCTACATCCTCCCATTTCACTTCACTATCCAGTGTTTTACCAATATGCATAGCTTTTTCCTTTTCACTTATGGAGCCTCTTCTTCCTAAACATTGTGAAATTTGCTTTAGAGCCTTATCCTGATTAATTATCTCCTGAATTCCCTGTACCATCTGCCCTCTACCTGCTAATCCTTCAGGTTCTTTTCTCTTAGCCTGTTAACTATCTTGTGAATTAGTTCTTCAATCTCATTGATTGTGAAGCTTCCTGTCTCTTGACTCCTCTCCCTCACAGGAGCTGTTTCCATTCTACTGACAAGAAACTTAATCTCAAACAACATTTTTCTTTTTCCTCACAGAATCACAACTGCAAATTATCTTAATTTCTTTGAGCCACAATATATTCTCAGCAATTGAAACAGAAAGAGTAGCCACCTCTGGATTGGAAAATCCCTGGAGATTTAGGGTTGGAGGCTGGGGAGGGCAGGGGAAGGGAGAGACTTCAATGGGTTATAATGCCACAGAATCTACCCTTTAAAGCAGCTGTTTTTCACCAGAGAAACTTACATCTGTCTTCTGGAGTTGTAATTGTGTGGGAGGGGGCGTGTCTAGGCCGACCTGGAGATTGGCATCCCTAGCACTGGATGAACCTATCAGTGTCAGAGGCCTTAACTTGTTTAAGTACCCTATAACATGGATAAGCAGTTAAAATGTAATAAGAGGAATAGATCATTATAACATTATGATACCTGAATAATCTTTGTGGAGTTCACAAGGTCAGCAGGAAAACTCTTTTGTGGTTTTCTTTGAAAACTTAAGGAGCTTTTTCCTTTTTTTTATTCAATAGTTGTCACTTTGTTTTAAGGGGCTGATGCAGAGCTCCTTGCTTGGAGGGGACTATTTGTGTGCATTTGTGCACAGCATTGTTGGATCTTGCTTGTTTATTTTTAAAAAATGTATTTATTTCCAGAATCTATTTGAGTAAGTGGTCCCAGTAAAACAATAAAACAAATCAAAACAATAAAACATGAAAATAGGCGAAGCCAAATAAAATCAGGTCAGTAGAAACCTGCCAAAATATAAGAGCATCATCAAATAAAACATGGCAGTCTAAAATGATAAAAAGACCCTTAGGCTCACTATCAAACAGATAAAAATGATGCAGTCTGTCAACAAATAGAATTATTTTGTCCTGCCACCCAAAATCAAGTAAGGTAGATGCCAGGCAGGCTTCAAGGGGGGAAGGCATTCCCAGATGCCACCAAAAGGGCCCTTGCCTCTGTGGGCAGGGGCACAGAGAGCAAGTCCTGAGAAGGACCTTAGCTGGCAAGCTGGAAAAAACTTCCAAAATTCATAAGTCCATTCCACACAGCACAAATAAGATATCTATGGGATCTTAAAAAGAGACGACTGCTAGTTTGGTTCTAGACAGCAAAGGCATCAGAGGAGAAAAGAGGCATTTCCCACCCTTCCGTTTCACTCTCTGGTCAGTTTCACCCCCTGCTTGTGCCTGACATTTTGTGTGGTGCTGAAGGGATTCCCCCATCTCCATTTGCTGAAGGTTGCCCCAGGACGTTTGCTTTACAAACTCTGGTCCTGGGAGCCTTTTCAGCCGAAAAATTACATGGTTGTACTCAGCTCATCTTGCCAATTCCAGCAATATATAGGTTGCCTATTTAAAAAAACATTTTGATAAGAGAGAACCTTAGCTGCTCAGAAGACTGCTTTACCTCCCATTGCGAAGCAGTGGGTAGTCCCGCCCTCTGCAAACCCAGTGCTTCTCAATGGAAGGTAAAGCACTCCTTCAAGCAGCTAAGATTCTCTTATGCATATCTGTGTATCTTCAAAGACAACTTCACCAATTTTTTTAAAGGATACCTATATCTTGCCAGAATTGGCAAGAGGAGATGAACACAACCATGTACTTTTCAGGCTGTAAAGTCACCCAGGATTGGAGCCTGTAGAACAAACGTCCTGAGGCAACCTTCAGCAAATGGTGGCAGGGAGAATCCTTTCACCAGCACACAAAGGCTGATTCCGCATGGGCCAAAAACAGTGGTGTGAAAACAGTGTGAAAATGGTATAAACCCTTTTACACCATTTTCACACAGTTTTCACACCACTGTTTTTGGCCCATGCGGAATCAGCCAAAATGTCAGTCGCAAGCAGAGAGTGAAACTGACCAGAAAGCAAAATGGTCAAGCAGGAAAAATAAGATGCCTCCTAAGCTCTGCATTCTGCACAGCCAGGCACGGAATTTCTTGCAGGTGGCTTAGGGAAAAAAAGGTGCACTTTAAAGCGTTCTCCAAAAAAAAAGACACCTTGACCAGAAATAAGGCTTTCTGTGGATGTCTTGGGGGAAATGGTGTGCGGAATGCATTCCCAAGACACCTTTTTTAAGTTCTCAGGACTTCTTATTTGTGCTATGGAGAACAGTCCATAGTATTCATAGTTCATCATGTTATGTGAAAAAAAATACATTTGTTTCATTATTCTCACAGTTACCAGGAAATGACCATGTTTTTACATGAGTGTCTCATCAAAAAGGCCTCAGAATTCAAGGATGTGTTTGGTGAATCTAGGTCAGGGTACTAAAAGATAGAAAGAAAACCTTGGCTATATGATGGGGGAAAGTGTTTGCATGGATGTCAGTGTAGTGAAATATGTTGAGAGTAAAAGAAAAAAGAGGCTAGAAGAGGCTTCAATCTAATCTCTTTAGCGTATGGGTTATATTCAGTCCATAAACTCCTCATTATTCATACAAGAAGTATGTGTTTAATGATTAAGACCCCAAGGGTTTAGTTGATAGAATAATCTGCATTTCTAAGGAAAATGTAAGAAGTGGAACTAGAACACTGGCTCTTAGTTTTTTAAAAAACAATACCCCCAATTTCCCTATCCACTGGCTGTCTCAGCTGGATATATGTATTGTGCAGTCTTGATCTAATAATGGCTAATTATGCAGTTGTTTATCAGCTCATTTGAAACATTTTGAAATTCAGTCTAGCTCAGCAAATTGCTTGTGCTTAAGGCATTTTCTGCATTCTAGAAATTATAATATCCCCAGAAGGCGAAGAATTAATAATAAAAATCCTCTTTTGTAAAAGATTATCATTGCCGAGCAAATGGAGCACATCTTTTCCTGTCCTAGTGCATTTAATATTCTCCATTTTTTCCCTTGGAAAGTTTGATAGAAAGACTTTGTAAGGATTGCTGTTTTATTAAACTGTTAAAAGATACATTTAGGTTGTTTATGCACGGTCCAAATATCCGGGGTTGAGCAAGGGAAATAGCCCGGTTTGGCCAAGAAGTCTGCACGGTTCCCCGTCCTAAAGTAGATTTGTCCTGCAATAGTTCCCTCATCCCGGGATTTTCAAAAATCGCCAATTTGGCAATTCTTTTCAAAAATCCAACAGTGAACCTACTACTATGCAAATACCACGCAAGTAGAACCAGTTTATTTTGCCCGCCCGTCCCCCTGATCTCCACACCTGATTTCATGTTTGCTGAGCCGCCAACTGTTGTAGCCCACCCTTCCCGAAATGTTTCCCCAAGCATGTTTTCTGTTCATGGTATTGACATTCTGTTCATGGTGCCATTTTGCCTGGGTTAATCAGGAGTAGAGTCCCAAAATGTCCTCATTTTCTTTTCTGTACAAGTACTGGTTGCTCAGAGTGCATATCTAGGGAGATGTGCACTTTGGGCCAAATGTTAGTTGGTGTATCATTGGGGGGGGGGGGACATCTCTCATTTTCCACAAAAATATGAGAGCGTGAGTGGGAATGTGATGCGATGCTGTGCCCATTGCTTTTTGCTGCCACTTGCTGTGTTGAGGCCTGCGTCAGAACTGGAACTGTGGAAAAGGGTGGGGCTTTGTTTCCCCCCCGCTGCTGCCCAAAAACAACATCCAATCAGAACATGGGACACTGGGGATGTTTGCACACACATGGATACGCTTGTGGTATAAATACAAAAGACCCGGCCTCGTGCGAAACAAACTGGAGTATTTTCTCCCGGTGATCACTCGATTCCTTCACAGAAACGGGCAGCCATGCGAAGTGAGAAACTGGGATAAAATAGATCTGGATTGTAATATACCGATAGTAACTTGGTATAATTGCACCATGCAGAAATGGCCTTACTGAACCAGGGTTCCATATTGAGTGCCTTTTCTTTTTTCTTTTTTTTGCTGTACATACAGGCTCTGGATGTCTTTCATTGTTGACAAAAGTTTGATAGACAATCTGATTCTAAGAACTTGCACATTAGAATCACCAGCACTTTGTTCTATCAGATTCTAGTTTTTGGTGTAAGTAAAATCAATTCCAGATCTGTGGCTGGAAGAGAAATTGTTGGGTTTTGAGGAATGCAGGTCCAGAGCCAGTTGTAGTAACATCTCAAATCCTCTTTGAAGGATCAAGTCACAATCACTAGTATAAATCAAGACTACCATGGCTCCTTTCAAATATGCAAAGAGATTGTTCTCTTTACCAGTATTTTAATAGGTCTTATGAGATAAATATTATGCTTTTTATCAACCCTGCCCCCCCTCCCCCAGCACAAATTCTGACAGCAGTCATTTGTGCCAAATCTTTGGCTGATTCTGCATGGGCCAAAAACAGCAGTGTGAAAATGGTGTAAAAGGGTTTATACTGTTTTCACACCATTTTCACACCGCTGTTTTTGGCCCATGCGGAATCAGCCTTTGTATTTTTCCCACGGGAATAGTAGAGAGGTTGTTTAATTTGATAGCATACCAGAAAAGCTTTTGCTGCCCTGCAACTAAAAAAAAGGGGGGGGCATGTAGTTGCTAAGGAGAAAGTTCCAATATCCACATGTACACCTTGGCTACTGCCAATGGGAGATTCAGGGTAGTTTGAGCAACTAGGTAGAAATATTGTTGTACCTGGCCATTCTTGTTCAGCTTCATTTCTGAAATCTTTGCCTTTTCTTGTTGGCCAAAGCAAGCTATGCTTCCGGCAATGCTGGAGGTTTGGGGATGGAGCCTGGGAGTGGCAGGGTTTGGGATGGGGAGGGACTTTAGCAGGGTATAAAGCCAAAGTTAATCCTCCAAATCAGCCATTTTCTCCGGGGAAATTGATCTCCAATGTCTGGAGATGATTTGTATTTGTGGGAAATCTCCAGGCCCCATCTGCAGGTTGACAGTACTACTTCCAGTGAACAACTCCCCCCACCCCATGATATAGTACTGTGGTTGGAGTCAGCTGTGATTGGTGGTGCATGTTGCAGATGTGGTAGTGCAAGAATGCTGTGGGATGCTATTAAACTTGTACTGGAAAGTTTAGTGAGACTTAAGCCCACTTGCATGTGCTTGGGACTGCACAATAGTTGGTTGAGAAGATAGTTTCCTTGCCCCTTACAATTATTATTTTAATTAGCATCGGGGAAAGTGAGAAAAAGTCTCCAGCACCTAGGGAAGAAAGAGCTATAATGCATATCTACCAGTGCTGAAGCTGCAATGGCATACATAGGAACATTCTTCTGTGGTTAACTATGTCGTCTCTCTGCAGGAGGCTGCAGGGTCTGGACATGTAGCTAACCTTCCCATCCCCTGGTAGTAGTTGTGAAAATGGCTGAAGTTTTCATGGGATTGTAGACTGGACTGGTCCCATTTATTTTAATAAGGTTTGCTCAAGAGCGTGTATGATTCCCTAGTTACCAGTCCTTTATTCTTGTTGACTAGAACCAGTTTATTATGCTACAATGTGTATAGTCTGAAATGTGCCTGCCTCTTTGTTTATAATATACACAAGGGCAGTAATGGATGCAGAGAGATTGAATGCCAAGAGGGAGGCAGTTCATTTGAAAGACACATCTGAAGTGTGCAAGTGAAGCAAGAACCATTTATAACGTCTTCAGAACTTCAAGCCTGAATTATAGTTTTAGTAATCAGTAGCTACCCATCTCCTCTGTCATTTTTTGGTTAATATATTGCATAGAAGAGACTTATAGCACAAGTTTTATAAGCCTGCAATAAAAATATAACAACTGTTGTATTAAATTATTTAAGTTGTAAACCATAGTAAAAAGGAGGGAAAGTTTTATCGACACAGAGGCAGAAAAAATTATTATGATAGAGTGTAAAATGTATTGTTGCTGATTACTGGAGAGTTTTTGCCCAGTTTAGCATATTGTAAATCTTTCGCATGCCTTTGGAATAAAACACTTTATGAGAGAGGTTCCTTTAAATAAAATACTGGCCACTAGTTTAAGATGAAACAACAATAGGATTTATAATTTGCAAACAAATCTCCAGAACTTGACTGGCAAACAGAAGCTTATCTCAGAGGCCAAGGAGAAGGTAAATGGTGAAAGTGTGATACGGGATCAATAGATTTAAAACTTCCAGATTTCCCTGGAGGGAAATGGAGTATTGGAAAATAAATAACCAGGCACTATATTTTTTGGGGAGGAGAAGTTTACTGCTTTAATATTTTGCTTTATTACTCACACTAGAGGGAGCGAGCAATAATTTGTAATCAAAATACACAGCCAAGGATTGTTTGAAAATATGGCATTTACCTAAATTAGTTGCTAAAACTTTAAATAAGCCATTACAAAGATTGGTTTATTCTACATAATAATTCTGCTAAGACACCCATATGATTATTATATTCAAATGTTTTCCTTTCCTATATTTTCTCATCTAACTCTATTACTTGTACAGTAAATACCCCATTTGGTTTTACTGGGTCATGTTGACAAGGTGTGTGTGATTGATTTCACTTATTTATCCTTGTAGATTCTTTAATAAAACTTAGCTTTTATATAACACATTTCAGGTGTTCCAGTTATGTGCCTAGATCTTTATCTCCATATTGCATGTGCAGGGATATGTAGAGCTGAGAATGCAAGTAAGCAGCTTGTAACCCTGAACAAACTTTCTAATAAGTCCCACTGAATTTGTTGAGACTTACTTAGGAGTAAGAATTGTGTTGTCAGTTTGGGCCTCAGGTGAGATTTAAAGCTGTGACTTCCACTCTTGATTATACAACAGTCAGATGTTATATCTAAGTAAAATAAATAATAGAGTAATAGGGTTTCAGATGTTATATCCATGTATGCTGGGATCTCAACAACCCCACATACTGAGAGCATACACTACTCACTAGCCTCTTGATATGCGCTGCTGTCAAGTTGTCTGAACTGGCAACAAACAAATTTTCAGCATACCCGTGCTACAAGGAGCCATAATTTTTCAGAGTTCTGAACCAGGTATACTGATGACGTTCCCACATGCAAAATACATTTGTTACCCCTGTTCAGACCAGATGGTGGCTGCATATATCCAAAATACCTATATTTGGCTGACCGTATCCCAGGATGTGTAGACATAGCATCTGAAATGAACCATCACTAACTCTCTTTTTATTACTTTAGTGACCGAAGCATCGGACATATGTTTGTGATGTTAATTTCACGTATTTTATTAAGTGTATTATTTTATGTGAAATTGTTGGAAGTTGCCCTAGTTTCAAGGAGGCCAAGATATTATAAACCTTAGTAAGTTCATATGTTTATTTTACTTAGATAACATAAATATAACAAAGTAAAATTGATGGTGCAGTGAGTCTTGCTCATTTACATATATTTGTATAGGATTTTTTTAAAATGAAACTTCTATTTAAGAAACTTATTATTGTTGGAAATAAGACAACTTGAACTGATGATACTGCTGAAGAAGGTTTTGGAGCCTCCAGGAGATTCCATCCTCCTTGTTGACATGTTCTTTAATGAAGTGGGTGTAATACTCACTGACAAGATAGGGCCTATAGCATGGAGGATCAGTGATGACCACAGATTGGTTTTAAAGGATGGGCATCTTGCTTCATTTTGAAACTGACATCCCTTATTGGATGCTTTATTTCCCTCTAGCAGTGCAGCAGCATTATTAAAGCTTGATTCTGTGGCCATGGGTCATGGTGGTACTTTTTTTTCTGAAGCAGGTACAAGAATAAATCAAAATGCTGCATCTCTCTTTGCCTCACAGCTTGGCCTTCTTTCTATGGGAAAATCTTCTTTGCCCTGATAAAGGTCACCTCGCCATCACTAGCCCTTCATGTTTCTTAAAAGTGATTAGAATGTCACATCAGTTTCTACTCTCAGTATCCTTCGTTTCATAAATCCAATATTAGACAGCGCAAAGTGCTGCTTATTGCCTTTCCTGAAGCCCTGACTTTAGAACTCAGAAACTAGAAATGCCCATCTGGTGAGCACAATGCAGGTAATGTTCTCCTGAAGTGTTATTCATACTTCAACACATTGTGTCACAGATGCCAAACCTGTGGGAATTTGGACATTAACAGTTAACTCCTATGATTGCTTGAGTAATGCCAGAAAATAGTGGAACTTGATGAAATGGTACATAGGCAGCCTGATAACTGAGTGGATGCCAACCCTTCTGGCACCTAGCTATCTTTTGTTCACTGCACAAATATATTTGTGAACCACAGTTGAATGCAGCAGTTCATCATATGTTTACTATTGATTATAGTTATATTCTTTGGGACTTTTTTGCTTCCTTTCATGGGTGACTGGAATTAAATTTCACCAGTTTATTTCACATAAGTCACCAGATACAGCAATAACGACTTCTAGTAATTGCCAGACTGGTTGTAGGATTGAACCAGTGACCTAAGAATGGGATGCTATGTATCCTCTAACTAATCCCCCGAGCCATCCATTACCCTCTTCCAGGCAGCTGTGATTAAACTGTTCTGAAAAGTCAAAGCTGGATCAATAGAAATGATCTACAGCGAGCCAGCTGTATACTTGGTCAGCATGCTGACCAATGCTTTTGTCACTGCATGACACTGGTTTGTAGACTTGGAAAATACTTAATTGTACAAGCTCATTACTATGGCCCTTGTTTAAGTTTTCTGTATTGTCCTGGCAAAAGCATGAATCTGAAATGCAACATAACACCTGAGGGCAACAACCTTCTTGTGAGATCTTGCACTGACTAGTTGGCATCTAGGTTAGAGCCTGAAAGAATTTGTATAATTCTCACCTGTTCATTTGTGGAAAACTGGGGACCTTTAACTATCTTGGACCATGCCTGTCATTAAAAAGCAATTGCCCTCCCAAAAGCAATTGCCCTCTTATTACTTTTCTCATCATTGCATTTCTAAGATCTTTCGATCGAATTCTCATAATGTATTTGATTCAGTAAAATATAAATAGGAGTGTGTTCTGCAAGGACGTAAGTAAGGGGGGGGGGGTTCCCGGGTTTTAAAAAAAACCATTACATGTCTGAAGCTCCGCCCCGTGTTTGTGGGTTTTTTGTATTTTGAAGTGTTTTTTCAGTTTTTGGCCTGCAGGGGGTGCAGCTTTTAGGCTAGCAGCACCAAAATTTCAGGGTTTTTTGGGTAGACTCCCCTGATGATACCACCCAGGTTTTGTGAAGTTTGGTCCAGGGGGTCAAAAGTTATGGACTCCCAAAGGGGGTGCCCCATCCCCCATTGTTTCCAATGGGAGCTAATATAGGAGATGGGGGCTACACCTTTGAGGGTCCATAACTTTGGACCCCCTGAACCAAACTTCACCAAACCTGGGTGGTCTCATCAGGAGAGTATCCTAAAGATACCCTGAAATTTTGGTGCTGCTAGCTTAACAATGCACCCCTGACAGCAGGCACCCCCCATTTCCCCACCTTTTCCTTTTAAATCCATCCTCTTCGGCATGGATTTGAAGGGAGAATCTGAGGTCCCCAGTTTAAACATTGAAAGTGATGCTGTTTCAGGGTGGGGGATAATCCACCTCCAAACTGCATCACTTTCAATGTTGTTTTAACTGTGGACTCCAGATTCTCCTTTAAGATGGATTTAAAAGGAGAATCTGGGCTGCCTAGTTTAAACACCATTGAAAATGATGCTGTTTGGGGGTGGATTCCACCATCACAGTGACCACCCATGGGGGGCAGGCGCAAAACTCATATTTTGCACCAGACTCTATTTTTCCTAGCTACGCCTTGTCCACTACTGACTAAGGTCTTGTCCTCTACTGACTAAGACAGTGGTTCTCAACCTGTGGGTCGGGACCCTTTGGGGGTTGAACGACCCTTTCACAGGGGTCACTTACGACTCTCTGCATCAGTGTTCTCCATCTGTAAAATGGATAAATGTTAGGGTTGGGGGTCATCACAACATGAGGAACTGTATTAAAGGGTCGCGGCATTAGGAAGGTTGAGAACCACTGGACTAAGACTTGTCCGCTACTGATTAAGGTCAAAGAAAAAACATCTCTGACTCTTGTAATTATATTGTGGTACCCCTTGTTATTGAAATTTTCTCCAGTCAGGTATTTCCAATTTTATGTCTGCTTGGCATAGAGTAAATAAAGAAATCCAACAAATGTTGAATTTATTTTAAAAAAAATTATCCTGGGATGTCAGATCACTTAACAGACACTGTTACAGCGAAGTCCATGTGTATCCTTAAAAGGACATATTTGCTTCAGTATGTCTCATGACAGCTTCTTTAGGGAAAAAAATTAAGTGAATTTAACACTTGTGAAAGGTGCCAGATTGACGGCCCTGGAGAAAAGTCCTTGATTTACAGAAGGCACAGACAGAGTGTTTCAAAAACTGCCCCAGTAAAGTTCCCAGCTCTCACCTGAAGGCTTTATATTGCCACCTCTCAGATTTTGTAAATCTGTGCCAGGTGATCTCAATACAAGCCAGCGCTTTGGGATTGTGCACTGTGATAAGCACTTGTAAATCAATCATAAGAAAGGGGGAGTGGGGAATGGACAAATTGCCTTCACTCCAAATCTGCTGCTCAAGCTTATACAATTCAGTGCTGGTACAAATATATTCTTTGCTGTATTGCAATATGATAGATGTTATTACAGGCATGGACCAACACAATGCAACATCAGAGATAACCTGTACAGGCCTGGCTAGTGGTTTGAAAGATAATATATGTTTGCATATACCAGTAATGCATTTTTCTGTTTTTGACTTTCTCATACTTATTTGAATAATATTTCTCAACTTGTAACTCACCTATACATCTGCTCTAAAACATCAGATCAATACAACTTGTAGACCAGCAACATGTACCCTTTAAAGAGGTCCTCAAATTTCACTCAGGGATCGGGTTTCCTGGCATGGCAACCAGAAGAAAACTGATGAGGGGGACAACAGGAGCCATCAGTTGACGGTGTGACATCACTTCTGTCAGGGCATTAGGAATGAGTTTTGGGCAATTCCTAGAGGGGCATGACATCACTGCTGAGTTTACCAGAAGTGATGTCACACTATCACCCAACAGTGTTTAATTTTATCTTTCTCCCACTGCCAGTCAGATTGGTGGTGGGAAACACCAAATTGAGCAGGGGAGGCCCACACCTTTGGGGAAGCTGGCAACCCTACTCAGGGTTCACATGAAACCAGTATGTGGAAGAACTATTCTTATATCATTGTATGAACAATATGTAACTTTTTACATAATTTATGATCATACAGACTTATATTCAAAGTGCAGCAATGATGAACCATTGAAATAAATATTTAAGCCAGTTTAATGTAAATGTAGTTTAGCAGCAAAAGTCGTCACATGTTTTTTGTTCACAACAGCCACTCTACTTAAAATATAGCACCCTTTCGCAGATAATGGCATTTCTCGAATTCCATTATAGCTGTACCTTGTATCTATTAATCAATGAAAAATCTTCTGAATTTGTAATGTGTTTGGAGGCAAATTGTGTTTTGAAAGTGGTTCATATCAGTTAAATTAAATTTCTGATTTAATTGTCTGCCTGTAAGACCATTTCGTATTATCTTTCAGCTACATTTAAGCTGTATAATATTTATTAGTTATTTAGAAAATGGTACTTCTCCAGAGCCCTGCGCAAGATGGTTCAAAGTAAAAACGCTGGAATAAAATTTTTAAAATAAAAACATAATACCAACATATAAGAACTGTCAATATTAAAACAAGCCAGGAGCCTAAAAACAGCAAAAAAACAAAATTCACTAGCCTAAAATGATGTTCATAAAACAGTCCTCAGGTTAGAAGCAAATCATTAACCAACTAAAAGAGAACCCCTCAGTCAAAAACCTGGGATGAAAGAAATCTTTTTGACTTGGGTATAAATAACCATAAAGGAGGCACAAGGTGAGTTTGTGAGGAAAAGACATCCCAAAGTGAGGTGCCACCACTGTGTAAGTCCCATCTCTTGTTATCTTCATCTGCTGATGGGGGTATGGAGGGCAGGCCTTGAGAAGTGGATGTTGAGAAGTGGATGTTTGACAGGCTGGGGTGCTATCTTGATGTATGACCTTCAAACCCCCATCTTGGATTTTTGTTCATTGCCCTGAGCATGCTCAATAGTATCCAAGACAACTGCACCCATATCTGAGGTAAGATGGGAGCATCCAATACCTTGTTTAGTGTACGGCACATTATCGTGTACATGTACGGGAGAATGTAAACCAGAAATTTGCCACTGTGTGATGCAGTTCTGTGAACCAGATTTTTGTCTCAATTAACGTAACAGAAATTCTGATATAATGCCACTTTCTCAAATATCTGTTTTAAAGAAACACATTTTAGTGAGTTTGAGGGCTGGTTCTCTAAGCATGGATACTAGCCAAACAACAAGAAAGGAATATTTTTCACAAGAATCATGAAGAAACAACAGTTTTCTCAGGAATATGAGAAGCTGGAGAAGTAGAGCTTGATTTCTAATTCTGAAAATATAGAACTATCTATAACATATACCCTGGGTAAAAGGGGGAGAAGTTGTCTCTTAGATTTGGTTTAGTCAAAGTTAAGTCTTCATGGAATGAGAAAAGAGGCTGGTTCATTCCCACCTCTTTTGACTTGAATTACAGGGTTTAGTGAGCTCAAATCCTATAGAGTCCACAAAGCTCTAATTAACACCCACAGTGAAAAATCTTTTGTTAAACTGGTCATTAAGAAAACTGTGCTGAGAAAAACAAGTTAGCTTGGTGGCCTGATAAAGGGATATACAGCCAATCCTGACAGGCCCATAATTGAACCTTCTCTAAAAATAACATGCATGCCTTACCATTTATTTTTCCTGGAAAATTTATTAGCAATGTTTCATTTAACTTTACTTTTTAAAGAAGCCAAGAACTCTTCATTTTTTCAACAAGTGACTCAGCTTTTAGAAGCTATGAATTTTTTAATGATAATGCCCTTCTGGTTAATTGAAATACTTTTGGCCTCCAGTTTATCTTGCAGGGGTAAAAGGACAAGCCTTCCTAGGTACACAACGGTGGGTGCGGGAGGGGTGGGATCCTTTTAACCTGTATCATTGATGAAAAAGGTGTAGTCCTTTTGGTTTCTCTCTCTTGGAATGTGTTTGATATTTTAAAGCATCGTAGGTTTCATTTACTTACATAACTACAGACTGAATAATTCAGAAAAGGGAAAAGAATCACGACCTTATTCTGTGAAAGGAGTCAAGTGTGCAATTGTAAAGGAAGTAGCCAATCTAAGGAGGGCTCTTCTGAATCAGCAACGGTCCATCCTGATGCTCACAACAGGTGGCTCCAGGAAGCCCGGACCCATGCATGAAGGCAAGAATACTCCCCCATAGCAACTGGTATTCAGAGGTATATTGCTTCTAAACATGGAAGTTTCATTCAGCCATCATGATTAATAGTCATTGATAGATCTATCAAACCATTAACTTTTCTGATCCCCTGAGAATAACACAAGAACTCTCTGCCTTAACAAAGGTACACGTCTAGCTCCAAAGGGTGGCAATGTGGGACATTCACTCAGGCTCCAAGACCATCAAAAGTCTCACTCAATAGAATTCTGGACTTGCATGCCTTGCCTTATAGAACTGAAGAGTGGTCTCCAAGGCCAAGAGCCCCCAAGCTGGACAGAACCCCCAACCAGGAATCTGGATGAGATTTGCATTCATAAACACCTTCCTGGCCCAGGAGTTAGAAAGTGAGGGCAAAATAAATGACGTTAGAAGCAGGCAGGAACCCAGGGCTGTACCACCCATGGGGACATGGGGAGTCAGATGACCCAGGTGCCGGCCATTTTGTTACGTGGGGAGCACCAAACCACTCCCTGTACCCCTCCTCCTTCCCTCCGGGAAATAAGAGCACATACACCCTCCCAACCACCCCCAACTCAAGCCAGGCCACAGAGGGCCTGGAAACAGCCAGCCCAGCCCAGTCCTCTCCCACCCCAAGCTCTTCAGGCCACAGAAGGCCTGGAGAAGGTGCCCCCCATCCCAACTCAAGCCGGGCCACAGAGAGCGTGGCGAGAGCTTCCCCACCCCACCCCCATTCAAGCCTGCAAATCTCTGCCTATTCAGATTGGTGCAGACACCTTGGATGAAATAAGTAACATGTCACTGAAGCATGACTGTAACCATTCATCTCCTGGGTTTTCCCAAGAAAATCTAGGAGCTGAATGATTGCTAACCCATAGCATGTGAACCCTAGAGTTGCTAACTTCCAGGTGGGCCTTGAGATCTCCTAGAATTACAGCAGAGCTCCCGACGACAAAGATTAGTTCCCCTGGAGAAAATGGCAGCTTTGAACTCTATTGCATTATACCCTCGCTGAGCTCCCTCCCCTCCCCAGACTTCACATTCCCCAGGCTCTGTCCCTAAAATTCCAGGAATGTCCCAAGCTAGAGGCCCTAACACTAGACTGGACCCCCAGTCAATGTAGTCTCTCCGAGCTCAGTTGTATCTCAGAATTTGTACTGGTGTTCGCTTGTTTGAAAGCAGTTTGTCTTCTAGCCTAGCCTTTGTCTTCACTTATTAGATTCTCAGGGGAATTTATAACAAGCAATCCTCATTCATTCTCTGAATAGCTTTACTCTTGTGTGAGTTATTCCCAGGATGGATCAACTGCTGCCCTAAGCACAGTCCAACCTTGGTGTCCCGGCCCTTCTATTTGCCAGATTCATACTTCAGTTTACTTGCAGGCCAATCTGAGCTCTACAGTAACAGAATAAAATGACGATATATACTCTATATATATATAATTACTGTGTTAGGAAATGCTAATACATGTATATATTATATACAATCCATATACATGTAAATTCTTACTATGTATATAGGCTTACAACCTACTGATAGTCTACTATGTCTGTCTGCCATAGGCACATACTAATCTATATATCTGTACTGATACTGTAAAAAAATACATACACACACAACAAGTAAACTTAGTTAGTTAGTTAGTTGTTAGTTAGTTAGTTAGTTAGTTAGTTAGTTAGTTAGTTAGTTAGTTAGTTAGTTAGTTAGTTAGTTAGTTAGTGCATTTACTATACTGCCCCACCCCCAAAGGGCTCTGGGTGGTGTACAATCAATAATAAAACATCATAAAACATCATAAAAACATCCTAAAATAGAAAACAAAACCCAACAGCAACACATCTCAGAATGGCAAAATCAATCTTAACTTCCTGGGTGGCCCATCCTATCTTCGTATAGGGAATGGCACGCAGATCAGCGGCTGCCTCTCACAAAGGCTTGGTGGAACAACTCTGTTTTGCAGACCCCGTGGAGCTTCCCAAGGTCCCACAGGGCTCGGATGGTCAGAGGTATAGTGTTCCACCAGTCTGGGGCCAAGGCACTAATGGCCTTGACCTGGGTGGAGGCCAGTCACATCATAGAGGCCAGCCGCATCATATCAATGCGCGTGCTTAAAGCCAATAACTTTACTTTCTAGAATTTGCATCCCCTGGGTGGCAACATTGAGACAGGATAAAGATATATAATGATTTTTTTTTTTTGCATTTAAGTTAAGGGTATTGACTGCGTTTCTGTCTGTAAGATATGCATGTATGTGCCAGGCCTTTTTCATGGGACCCTAGTTCACCTAAAGTTGAGCTAACTTTTTTTGTGGTGGTGGTACTTCTTTTTCACACACCCTTTTTTGTGGTGGTGGCGGCTCCCTTTTGTCACTTTCTGTGGCTCCCTTTTGTCCCTTTCCCCTTGGTGCCCTAAGCCAGTGCTTTTTATGATTAATGGTAAATCCAGGGCTGACTGTACCAGGTGCTAGCTTGTGTGTTAAAATGTGCTCTTATTTGTTGCTTGGGGTATCCATTGAATTAAAATTTCCTTGCTTGCATGTAGATTTTTTGGTTTTGGCTTGAACAAACAGTCTCTAGATTGGAATGAGGAAACCATATATCTGCAAGCCACACATGAGCACACAGACACCATCATAGTCAGTTCCTATCAGTTCCTATCCTTTGAAGCAACTATCTCCGTATCCCACCCCATAAGGTCCTTCCTTCCAGATTGGCGTCACAGTGCCATGTTGCCTGGAATCGAGCAGCTCCATCTGGGGGTGGCGAATCCCCCTCTGGAATCAGCGCAGCCCTGCACCAGTGGAAATGCCTGTTCCACCAAAGCAAGGGGCAAATGGCCTCCAGACCCTATTTGGCCTATAGCCAAGATACAACATATCTATTCTGCACTATGGGAGAGTTAACTGCTCATACTCCCCACGCTGTGGGAAAGTCCTTTGGAGCAGCTAGAGCTGCGATGAAACTGCGTCATCCCCGCCTATCCAATGCTGTAAGGCTACAGAGTAAAACGCACTTACCTCACAGTAGCACAATTCTAATATGTAATAAACCAGTAATGTATTGCAGATTTAGCTTTGTACTGAAATAACGTTCTCCAGGCAAATCTAATGACTTCCCTGGAATTACTTGTGACTAGAAAACATTTTTTCCTTTGGAAACAAACAAGGTTTTGAGGGGGAGAGACTAGTTCATAAGAGCTGAGATGCAGCATCTAAATAGTTAATTTTCCTGCATACATTTTCCTTTCTGCTACTGTTATTAACCACAAAGTTAGTGAGGCTTCTTAAAGGCCTCAAGCTTCCTCAAATTTCACATTTTCATTGCATTGCTGATCATTTAGAGGACAGACTTGTTCCAGACAGCTTTAATTAAACTGTGCTGCAAAACCAGATATAGATCAATGGAAATGATCCATAACAAGAGGCTAATCATGTCTTTAGCAGTGTTCAGTCCAGTTCAATCACCTTCTCCTGTTTCTGTGGCTTTACATTCATGTGGCAAAGGCTGTGTGTGTGTGCATGTATTTCCTCACCCCCTCCCCTTAATCCATCCCATTAGTGGCCATATGCTGGGGCTTCAAGGGAGACAAGACCTGTCTGCAATCTGCCAGGGATTTAGAGACATCAATAATTTGTGAACAGTCATGTTGGTACTGGTCGAAGGGTTAAGTGCTCGGCACGCCAGGGGCACCTCTTTTGGGACTGCAATTCTTAGTTGACTGTTAGGAACCTGATCCCCTGTGAAGCTTCCCTTCAAAGCACACGCTGCATGTCAAATCCATATAGCTGAAGCAATGGAGCTTTATTAGCTCTGGGATTTAAAGACTTACGCTAAGTGATATAACAGGATATTTGGTTTAAAAGGGAGAGAGAGGAGGAGAAAGGGGAGCACAGTGGTAACATAAAAGAACTGGCTGATGTGTGTGTTCATTTTTTCCTGTGGTTATTTGGGTGTGTTTTTTTCCTCTCAGCAGTGAAGATACTAGTGAGACTAGTCCTCATGGTTCTCCACTGTGACTAATAAATGATAAAAGCCTTATTTCTTAAGGAATACAGTTTGCATTAAAACAATAGCATGTATTTTTGAGACACTTTGAGGGCAATAGGCAAGAGAGTTTATTATTAAAAAGCAGCAGGATGGGATTTACTGAAATAATTTATTTTCCTTCCAACTGTGGAATGCTAAGTGGCTGGTTTGTAGCTACTGTGTAGAATTCAGATGAAAATTTTGGTGTGTGTCTTAAATTCTTCTTCCATTGCTACTCTTTCTACCTAATCTGCATAAGGACACTAACCATTTTAGAAGATTTAAGTTTGGCTGTTTTGGTACTAAAGGTTTGTGAAAATGCACATTAGAAATTTAAATGTAGTGGTACTTTTTAAAGTGTAAAATAGTAGCCTTTTAGAGAATTGACTGTAAACAATTATGTCTATAAATTAACTGTTTCAATTGCAATCTGGTGAAGTTACCTTTCCCACCGAAAGCATAAGAGAGGGTAGAGTGAAAGATTGTATTGGAATTAAGAACTGGTTCTTGCTAGAGTTGTATCTTGTATACCTGTTGTCCACTAATTCAGCATGTGAAACTGTAGGCACATGAACATTTCAAGTCGCATTGTTTTGTCAGTAAATGCATAGGTCACCCTGAATCAGTGCATTGTTGGAATAGGTAGACCAGGTTGCTTAAAACACAAAAACACCAAGTCTTCCTGACCTTTGAGTTGACTATTGATCTTAAGTTCATGTTGTCAGTATTCACCTCTAACACTGACAATTTCCATCTGTTAACCCCTTCTTTGGATTGCCACATCAGCACAAGGAAGATCTTGAACAAAGAACTGATGGCTCTATTCTTTGGAAAGCTGTTAGGCACAAACAATCCTTATGAAGCCTTTTAATGACAAAAATCTTTCACAGCTCTTCAGCCTGTGGAAAAGGTTAGAGCTTTCTGCCTCCCTGGCCAATCATTAATTGTACAAAACATTTCATTACTACAATTGCAGGATTGCAAGATCCAACAGTAGGCTGAGGGTAGAAATCTAAAGCAGGCAACTCCTGCTTTAGTGGCTCCCCACCACTTCTGCCTTCTGCACAAAAGTACATATTTCTAGGTCTAAAAGTGCTACATGACAAATCACCAGCAGCAACCACTCTATGAGCTGCAGCAACCACATACCAAAGCAAGCATTCCTTGCAATTACTTTGCCATTGTGATACGTTTTCCTTGAGTGATTCATAGTTTATTTGCATAATCTGCTTTCATCACATACCGAGTGTGATGTATTAATAATGCTTGGCCTTGTGGGGAAGATGAGAGAGGATTTCATACCTGCCCTCAAATAACTTTGTTGAATAGACCCCATTTAAAAATAAATCCAAGTTTTTGAAATAAAGACAAATGTTTATGAGATTAATCAATCAAATGATTCATCTATTTGGAAAATGAATGATTAAGAAAAAGGATATTTCCACACTTTGAAAAACATTTAGGCTTAAAAATGGAAATAAATATGTCATGCTCCTCTTATTTCTTTGGTGGAGAGCTGTTCAAAGTCTTCTTTGTTTCACTCTAACTCCCTTTAATAGCTCAGTACAACAATGGAATACACTGATATCAAAAATACAAATATCTTTACACGTTTGATGATTCACAATTGACTGAAATAAGACTGAAATCAAAGCTAATATCAAAGTAGGCCTTATTTATCTATTGCTCGAACCCATGTGTTCTCTGTGTCTTTTCTTAATTGAGCAGATTAAAATTATCATAAAGGGTTTTTTAAAGTTAATTTATAACTCCTTCACAATCTGAATCGTATGCAATTCCAAGCTATCTTTTCGGGCAGCCCCAGTTTAAGTACATCATAGTTATTGAGTCTGAAAGTTCCTAAGGCTTATACCTTGCTGCTCGTATGCCTGCAATGGACTAGGCACAGCTGATAGAAGGCGTTTCTAGCAAGGCTGTACCCTGAATGTCTAAGAATAACTCAGCATCTATAAGTATCCTTAAAATGCAGATTTGATCCTTGTATTAAGTATACCCTCTGTAGAACAAGCATAACCCTATAGATTCTGCCTGGCTCAACCTTCCATAATCAATATCCATCTGAGAAGATTTGGATTTCACCATATTCACCTCACGAAGCCCATCAGTTTTTCCAAAAGGCATTCAGGGAAAGGGGAAAACTTCATGTTTACCATATATACTCGTGTATAAGCTGACCCGTGTATAAGCCGAGGCACCTAATTTTACTACCAAAACTTGGGAAAACTTATTGACTCACGTATAAGCCGAGGGTGGGAAGCCGGGAGGCAGAGGGAGCTCCTTATTTGGGCAGTGCCTTGATAATACTGCTCAATAGCGAGCTCCTCGCCCGCCGGGCTGGCTAAGTGAGCTTCAAACTCCAGCTGGGAGGCAGAGGGAGCTCCTGGCCAGTGCAGGACTTCGATAAACATTGCCCGGGCCATGAGCCCTCCCGCCTGCCAGCTGGCTATGAGCTTCCTCAAACCCAGCTGGGAGGCAGAAGGAGCTCCCTTTATTTGGCAGTGACAATATTGCCCAAATAAGGAGCCCTCTGCTTGTGGGCTGGCTACTCTCAAACCTGGGCAGCCGCAGAGGGTGCTCCTTATTTGGGCAGTGATTTTCTGATAGTCACTGTCTAAAGGAGCTCCTTCTGCCTGCTTCGTAGCTGGATATGGGCTTCCTCAAACCCAGCCGGGAGGCAGAGGGTGCTCCTTATTTGGGCAGTGATTCCCCCTGATGTCACTGCCCAAATAAGGAGCTCCCTCTGCCTGCCGGCTGGCTATGAGCTTCCTCAAACCCAGCTGGGAGGCAGAGGGAGCTCCTTATTTGGGCAGTGACTCCCCCTGATGTCACTGCCCAAATAAGGAGCTCCCTCTGCCTGCCAGCTGGCTATGAGCTTCCTCAAAACCAGCTGGGAGGCAGAAGGAGCTCCTTATTTGGGCAGTGACATCAGGGGGAGTCATTGCCCAAATAAGGAGCTCCCTCTGCTTGCCGCTGGCTGGGCTTCCTCAAACCAAGCCGGGAGGCAGAGGGAGCTCCTTATTTGGGCAGTGGCATCGGGGTTCCCCCTTCACCCTCCCAGGAGGGCAGCAACAAGCAGCTTGTGCAGCCGCAGGGAGGTTGTCCTGGGCCACGCCCCCAGCCTCGGCAGAGGCCTGAAGAGCCAGCTGGAAAGCAGTGACTCATGTATAAGCCGAGGGGGCATTTTTCAGCCTTAAAACAGGTCTGAAAAACTTGGCTTATACGTGAGTATATACGGTACATTGATTTCCCAATCCTAGGACTGCAGCCTTTATTACATAAAAACTTGAAAGTATAGTATGAAGAAAATACAATGTAAAAATCAAGTCTGCTAGTCTTCATATCTTCAAGATTAGCTTACATCGTATTTTGGAATCTCATAACTGCTGGGATGGATCCAGTGGAATCCATCCACCAACAGAAAGATCTTACATTCATAGGATAAATCTTCTGCTAACATACTTCTATGAATGGAAATTCACATACTTTTGGTTGGAGGGTTACAGTTTCTGGCTCCTTTTATCTGATCCACCAATTAGTCACTGGTGAACTTGAATATTTGTTGCTATCAGGTACCTGAGCTTATGGTTTTAATCTACTGAATCATTTATTAGGAATTGAATGTAGTTTATTGTTTTATTGTATAAGAAATGTATATCGCTATGATAAAGGTTATACATGGCTTGTTGGACCCCAAACCCCAAAAGGGAGGGGTGATATAGAAATCAAATAAATTTAAAATAAATTTTAAAAGATGTAGTCAACTGTATTTTACAGTGATATCTCAAGCAGAGTTATACATTTCTCGATTTATTTAAGTCAATGGACTTAGAAGAGGGTATTTCTGCTTAGGGTGGCACTGCAAATATGGTTGTTTTTTATTTAGTTTAAACTAAATTCACCGTGTTAAAACAAATGGTTCATTTGTTTAGCTGCAGAAATATTGAAAGTTTTAAAGTAAAAAAATGTTTTTTTTTAATGTTTCAGGACTGCAAGAACATATTGAAGAACAAATGGGCATGAAAACACCAGCTCTGATCATGGTACCTGTGGTGGACTTACCTGGCCACATAATTATTCAGATAGCTTGCTGGCTCAGCCAATAACTAAGCAGCTATCCCTGCTATGATTATTCCATTGGAGGAGAAGAGATCAGTGGGATACCTGACTGTACACTGTGTAATAATAACAAGCAGATTTGTTTGTGGAATTTTGGGGGGAAATTGTCCTTGGCCATCAGACAGTGGTCACAGGGAAGGTAAAAATAGCATCCCACAACCCTAGAATCTTTCTAGTACTGCATTTTTAACCAAACTAGGATTATGCTTCATTCTTTAATATAGCTTTCATTAATAACTTCCTTATAGGTTAATTCATACATGGAAAACCCCTTTTTCATATACCTGCTTCAGTAACTCTGGTACATTCTCAACAAGTTGTGTTACTTTGATGTAACTCCTTAATATCAGAACATGTTCTGTGGATCAGAATGTCAACCTGTTAGATTTTTTTGTTATTCATTTATACTAGTACTGTCAACTTAAGCTTAACATATTGTGTATGTATGTGTATAACCAAGGCAATGTCAGATGCTACCTTTCCCACATCAAGAGCAAAAATACATGAGGAATCCATTACTAGTAATTGAAGGGTAATACTCAAGGGATACTTCATATCCCATAATGAAGAAAGAAATTTCTTGAAATGTAATAACTGAAAGAGAACCATCAGATTGTAGTGCTCATGTTACTATGCTGGATTTGATGTTTAACTCATGGGCCATTCAAGAGCTGGTGCCTGTCCGCTGTGCCGCAACCACTCCCAGCTACCGCTCCAAAAGATGCTTCTGGGTGGCATGGAAGGCTTGAAAACTGAAAGACCCTCCCTGTTGCCAAGAAGCCTCTATAGACTTACACTGCCCCAAAAGGTGGCTTAAGTCTGAAGCAGAGCCCACCAGCATAATGCCAGCAGAGGCCGGGAGGGAGCTGACTAACGTTGGCTCCTCCCCTGGCCATGCGCCCGGCTCACCCCTGCTACAGCAATGGGAGGGATGCTGGCATGGCATTCATTGCCATGTTTCAGCACCGGGGAAGGGGGGCAGCAGATGTATGCCAGCGGGATTACCCTCTGCTGGGGTAAGTGCCCCAGGGAAGTCAAATGTGCCAGCGCAGCAGCGTGACACTCCCAAGAGTGGATTTCCACCACTGCCCCCTTTGAATGAAGCTTCTGGTCTTATAATTCTGTTATAATGGTTTCACAGTTCAGGCAGCCACTGTAACTCCACTAAAATATGTTGAGAGTTAGTCTTTGTAGCTTTTAAGCTGTTTTTCCTAAAGTTTTACCTAGCAAAAGTATTTAAAGAATTCATGAGTTATATTTCTATCAGTTCAATTGCAGTATAGCATTTGTGTTATTCAGCATGCAGCCTTCCTCACTCCTGATCTGCCAATGGAACTTGCTAAACAAAAAAGAATCATCCCCTGTATTGACTCACCTCACAGTCAGGGGCATAAGAGGACTGACCCCACACCCTAACTCAGGGCAGTTGCTTGGTGGTCTGCAGAGTCTGACAGCATAAAAGAAGTGGCTGTGTGTATAGCATGCTTACCGGAATCCACTTTATTGGCAAATGAGAATATGCATTCATTTGAAAATGAATGAAGAAACAAAAAAGCCCCATTAATTTTTACATCAAAATTATACTATGCTTCACTTACATTCCTGATGTGCACATTACACATGCACATTCCATGATGAGTCCTATCTTCTCTTTTGTGGTGCTTCTTCCATTGCTAGCCTTGTATTGTGGAACAGGCTCCTGGAGATATTCTATGGGACACCAAATCAGGTGGACTTTTATGAGACCTGCAAAATGTTATGATGATAAAGCATACACCTTTTTTGTTTGTCTGTTTAGTCACAAGTATTTTTTTATCGACTGTAAAACACGGTCTTTTCATCCCATCTCTGTGAAATCTGACCTCTACATTGAATGGAAAACAAAATCAATCTGAAAATATTTGTCAACTGAAACCAGTGGAAACAAAAAAAATGAATGGAAGTAATTTATTTATTGAAATAGTAATATCCTGACTTTCCTATGCAGCCCAGGTCATCTTGCAGAAGTAACCATAAAACGAAGCTGCACAGTTAAAAAGTACTACAAAATTTCTTCATAAACAGTAGGCTCCAAGGACAGAACACGTATCAAAAAGTGTCAGTTCATATCTAGTTCTGGACATATGACCATTTAAAGTCCTACTGGGAAAAGTCAATCTAAAACAGGGGTCTGCTACCTGCGGCTCTCCAGATGTTCATGGACTACAAATCCCATCAGCCCCTGCCAGCATGGCCAATAAAGTGAACCAATTTCACCTGATTTTACCCCCGCAGCCTGCTGATCCTCCTGAAGTCTTGTGACTAAAAAAAATCATGTTGTCAGAGATCAAAAAAGATTGCTGGCGGAATGCAGCGGAAATCTACATATTTTCTTTCTAGAAGGGAGTTTGCATTTACCCATGAAACTGGGATTGGATTCTCTCTGAAATTTAGCAGGGATGATCCCTTCAGTGAGGTTTACAAACCCTGAGAATTTTATCTCAGTTGAGATGGTATCACAAAGGCACTACTGACAGAAGTATGTTTTTATTTAACGGTTCAAAACTAAGATCTTTTTTCTTACCTGTTTGAAATCTGGCAGCATGTCCCTTGGGTCAGGAGCAGAATCCCTGAAATTCCCTGCAAGTTGGAAGGAAAACAAATATGTGTTTCTCAATGAAATAAAACTTACAGTCTTAACAAAAATGAATGTTGAACATGAAATAAAAACTTTAAAAAATAAAATGGTGGTAGGGATGAACTTCTGTAGTGGTGAGTGATCCATTTTGTTTCCATTCTATCATATTAGAAGAAGAAGAGTTTGGATTTATATCCCCCCTTTCTGTCCTGTAGGAAACTCAAAGGGGCTTACAATCCCCTTGCCCTTCCACCCTCACAACAAACACCCTGTGAGTTAGGTAGGGGCTCAGAGACTAGCCCAAGGACACCCAGCTGGCGTGTGTGGGAGTGCACAGGCTAATCTGAATTCCCCAGATAAGCCTCCACAGCTCAGGCAGCAGAGCAGGGAATCAAACCCGGTTCCTCCAGATTAGAATGCTCCTTCTCTGAACCACTACACCAATATTACCCTACCTTTTCTCATTAGATGTCCATGCCAATGTTAGGTCTTCTAGTGCATAAATGAGGCTATTTTACCTGGTGGGAACAAAGCAACTTAATAGCCTGCCTGCGCCTTCCTACACAAAGTACTTTTCAGCTGCAACCTCACTGCAGCAAATATAAATGAACCAGACCTAAGTTACCATTGTTTAAAGAAGGGGGGAGGGCAGTAAAGATACAAGCACTGCTATGTTCTCAACTAATGTACCATACTAACAGATAAATAGTTTGCAGCACTTAAAAAAATCTCATGGCTAACAAAGGTGTATGAATTACTGAAGTATCTTTGTTAAGCTTTTAATCTTAGCTTCAACTCCCCCCTCCCATCTTTCTGATTGTGAAATAAGTTTCAAAATTGATACAAGTTTTGTTGTTATGTGCCAGACAGATCATGTTTTGATCTTTTATTTGATTTGGAACAATGAATGAGCAAACAAATTATGTAGCAATGAATGGAATGCAGGTCAGACCATTCCATGCACATAGCTGGTTGTGGGTAACATGTCGGGCTTTGGGCAAGCAGGGCTGCCCCATTCACTTTATTAAGGGGATTTATCAACAGTTACTAGTTGAGCAAGCATAGCAGCTGTAATCTGGCTTCCTTTCTGGGATGGAGATCATTCACAAGCAGCCCCACTGCTCTAGAAGCTAATGCTTTTTATGGAAACAAGTTGAACCATTGTCCTTTTTCTTGTCCTGGCAGCCAGGGGAAAATGGGGTGGAGTCTACAGTGGGCAGCCAAGATCATATCAGGCTGGAACTGACCCTCAATATAGGACTGGACTGGACTGGAGCTGACAGATTTGAGACTTTACTGCAGGAAACTAGATTGGAGAGCTGTTGAACCAGCAACTATTTTTTCCTTTTGAGAGACTGAAGTGCCCAATCCTGTGAGGATGTAAGGAGTGGCATCTTCTCAGTGCTACTGAGTAGGAAAAGCCCTGGGCTGCCAAGAAGGAGCGGCTGAGATTTACCTTGGCTGCCATTGCTGCCCAGGGGTGGGGCAGGAGAGGGATAGGCTCAGTGCCGGCATCCATCCCAGCATGGGACTGGGCCATCCAGCTGCTGGCGCAAGCAAGTGACATGCCTGGAAGAAGCGGGGCTGCAGCTTTGTATGTGCAGGCCAGGCCATCCCACGTCTCTTCTCATTCGAGCACCAACAGCTTCTCTTCTCGCTCCCTCACATCACCTGGCAGCTGTTTATCAGGCAATATGGAGCAGTGGGAAAACAACTTTTTAGCTTAGTGCTTCTAGGCAACGGAAGGAGGCCTGAATTGAGCACGATAGCAGCAGCAGACTTGCAGCACAAACAGGATTGGGAATTGGTGGATTGCACCTGGTGAATCGCTGTTCAACCTCTAGTTGCACACGAGGGAGGGCAACAAGGGGCCTGCTGCAGTATTCCCAGCAATAACAGGGATCCCCCCTTGTTTGGAGCTCGGGCAGGAAACACCAGGGAAAAGAGCAAAGAAGCCACAGTGGGGGGAAGGAGCACCAATGACAGGAGGGAACAGCATGGGTGGTAGAGGCAACCCAGTCAAGTGCTCCTTCAGGCTGCAGGCAGCACCAGGCACCATAAGAGCAGGAGCAAGGAATGGCACCAGGAGCAACAGAAGCGCAACTGACCCAGCGAGGGCTGTGCCGCACGCAGCCTTGGGGTCTCCTCTTCCCTTGTTGGGTTTCCTTCTTCCAAGAAGTTTTCTCATGAGGATGGGCTGGTGCAGACCCTGAGAATCACTGACTCCTCTCAAGGAGGACAGAAATGGATGAATCACTGCTTGCTTCTAGTGACCCTTTCTTACATGCCAAGTCAATGGTAATCGCCTCTCTGAACTCAGAAAGGAATTTTCCTCCAGGACGGATTGGCCAGGTTTCCTGGCCCCAAAATGGTAATCAACATTACCCTGAACATATAGAAAAAGACCATAAGCACAGAGCACTGAGACAACTCTTCCTGCCCTCCCTCTCATGATCTACCAAAATTCACAGAATCAGCAGTGTTGCTTGCAGATAGTCATCAAGCCTCTGCTTAAAAACCTCCAAAGAAGGAGATGTTTCTTCACTTTTATTATCATTTTTATGTTAGGGAGCATCGTCAACCAACTATATCCATGTATTTTTACTACTTGTATGAATGATTCAACAAACAAAGGATTTTTTTTACTCAAACACCATCTATTCTTTGTTTTAACCTTTTCACAACAATTCTGTAATCATTTTCTGATTTCAAAAACAAAAAGGCCATCAACACACTCATCTGAGATATAAAGCATATGTAACTTCATTCTGACTTACACAGTTTTGCATATGTTGAAAAAAGGGGTGCTTCAAAAAACATTTCCTCTCATGTTCCCTGTAGTATATCGACTGGGTTTACTGAGCTCTAAATATAGCCAAGATCTTTTGATAGGGTGTTATTTCACAGAAAACCCCCAAAATTTATGTAACAGAAGGCACTGTCTTAAGATATTTTTATCTTTCCTGTACAGTAGCATTCTCATCTTACCTACCTGAAATAATTGCAGAAAGTAAGTTTTACCTGATCTTTGGTCAGTTTTTTTTAAATGAGCATCTGCTGTTCGACATAGGAGGACAAATAAAGTATTTTTATTGGTTCACATTTCTACTTTTTGTTGTTGTTTTTTAAACCCATACACATATACACATACTTGATTCGACAGTACAGTAGATTTTACCTATGGAGATTTTGATACTGGGAGTGTAAATATGCCACAGTAAGCCATAAGTTTTGAGGGCTTTTAAAAATAGACATACAATTTCTTGCATTTCTTTAAATTTTTATTAAACCATTAGGAACATTTACAATTTATTCATGTTATGACCGACATAGTATGTTGATGAAGATTCTGACATTACAAATACAAGCATAAAGAAGAGAATTTTGATCCTTAAGAGAAATGGTGTTAACAGCCAGGTGGAAATCAATTTGTTTTGTAGATAATCTGGAAATGTATGTTTTTGTTGTATTCTTTCTTCTTCTATGTATCAAGAAATGAAAACAGAGGCCAACAGATGTAATAATAATACCTGGAGATCAAGTTATGTCATTTGCAACAAACCTTTAGTGAACTCCCCACAACTCTGAACAGCAGACAACATGATTAAATCTCTAATAGCAGAGAGAAAGGGATTAAATGGAATGGCTAAACACGACTTCAGAAGACAAACGAATGGGTTATAACTTTGTGTTTCACTCTTTCTGAAAAATGGCAAGATGATAGCTTCAACGCTAGCGAGCCTTTACAGTACACTTGGCTGAGCTGCCATAAAGGCATTAGAGCTGATATTCCTAAATAGGTTAAAAGATGACACTGTGGTATTTTAAGCAGGGATTATTTGAATTTTTTCCCTTACGTTTTATGGGGAAGTGAATCAAAATCTGATTTGTAACACCAGATATCACTGGTGCATCTTTCTTTCCAGACTTTGGATGTCTTTCAGGCATGGGAAGCAGAATGTCTCCTGGGTATAAAAGAGGTGATCTGAAGCAAGCTATTCTCCTTCAAGGAAGCTCTGTTCAACCCATTATCTCCCGCTGGTGGGCTATCGTCTATTCTATCAAAATACAATGATTAAATAAAACATTTTATTTCAAATAAATGAATGTACTGATTTAATCAAGATTTCTACTGTGTGATATTATAGTTCCCCAGATGAACACTGAAGTTCAAAGCTGTGGAGGTTTTTCAAGTGTCCAAGTTAAATCATAGCCACCTCTCTCAAAACGGGACTACTTCATCTCGATTAAAATGCAGCTAGTCTAAACTTTCTGATCAGACTCTAGCACTTATTTTTAGGTAACCTGCTTTTACTATTATGGCTATGTCTGGCACTGGAGAGCCAGATTAAGAAGAGTTGACAATTTACTAATTTATGATGTCTTTCCTTGTATTTTAGTATTTTTGGCAGACTAGCCAGTGTTGATGTATTAGCTAAGCATTCAGAGTCTACAGACTTGAGATCTTGAAAGTGTTTTTTTTAAATAGTGTTCCTTCATCTGAACACTGAATATTTTTGACATTTTAAAATTTAATTTACAGAAACAGACTGGATACCTGAGAAATGAATCCGTCTGTTGCATGCAAATGCCCTTTTTTGATGACACATTCTTTTGAATGCTTGCCTTCATCTTTTTTTCCTGATTATTTTCAGACAGATTTTTGTCCACTATTGTTTTTGAAGTCATTCCTCTTCCCTTTTTCACTTGTTGAATATCCTTGAGCCTTAGAAATGTTAATGGGCAATGTCGGATGATAGAACTGGCCTTCATTTCCATGCCCTATTTGGTAAGGGTCTCTATACTTTCAAAAACACAGACTTTCATTTCTTCTCTTGCACTGTTCTCACCTTTTTTGGTCCCTCCTCCAATCCATATAGTCTGCCATTTAAGCAGGGATAGTTGCATAGATCTGAAAGCAGGAAGTTTTTGAATATGTGCTATGTAAAGGTTGTAAAGAAGGAATAATCAAATATAGTACAAGCTGCAAGACTATTTTAAGAGGAACTGAAATATATTACAGGAAGATTTATACCTAAAGATGAGCTCACATTAGCCTGTCTTGTGATGAGGAGGTTTATTAATTAGTTCTAAAATGTTTTTGTCTGCAACAGTTATGGGTTGTCCTCTATTACTGTTATATATTAACAGTACCTCCGAGCAAAATGGGTCTTCCTGCTCTGTTGTTTATTTTATTTACAAAATTTATATCCTAGTTTTCTGCCCTCATCGGGTAGAGTTGCCAGGTCCCTCTAGGCAACTGGCAGGGGACATGGGGATTTAGCAGGATTGGGAGGGAGGCTTAGGTCATACTACTGGCAGTGGGCCAATGTCACTTCTGCCGTGCACTGAAAGTGACACCATCATGTCAAAAACTCATCATGGCAAAAAAATGGCTTCTACAGTACAGTTTTTGCTGGACTAGCAGAGCATCACCATGACAACAGCAATGTGATGTCAGCACTTCTGATGCATGCTGGAAATTGTGTCATTGAATCACCGGCAACAGTGGCCTAGGCTAACCTCCGCTGCTGGTGTCTCCCTGCCAGTCAGCTGATCACCAGTGAAGTGGAGGACTGCCCCAGTGGCAGGATCCTAACTTTATCATCAGGACAACCAAGGCTGCTCATTAAAAAATATACAAAACAAAAAAATCATTAAACCCAAGCAAAAACACATCATTAAAACAATAAAACCAAGCTAAAATGCAAGTAGGTCAGTGCTTTCAAACAGCAACCGAGTTGTGGCAACACCAGTGAGGAGCTTTAAAGGCAAATGAGAAGGCAAGTGAGTAACATTGCCTTCCTCTGCAGAGCCTTCCTTAGTGGTTGGCCATCTAAGTACCAACCTTGCTTAGCTTCCAGGATCTGACACGATCAGGCTATGTTATGCCATTTTCCATCCCCAATATATATATATACTAAAACATAAAAACAATTAAAATAGGGCAGGAAGGAAGAGTCACTGAGGGGATGTTAGACATACAAGTCTACCTGCTAGCAGAAGATGGGAACAGGAAGGGAAAGATGAGTCTCCCTGGGAAGTGAGTTCCAGAGTTTTGGAATTCATTACTTCAGAGTAGAATCTGTAACAAATGTCATCCCATCTTTCATCCCAGTGGAGACCCAGTGCAACTTACATTGGGATGTTGTGTGGTTTCCGGGCTGTATGGCCATGTTCTAGTAGCATTTTCTCCTGACTTTTTGCCTGCATCTTCAGAGGATCTGATGGTAATAAAGCAAGTGGAGTATATATACCTGTGAAATGTCCAGGGTGGGAGAAAGAACCATTTCAACAGAAAGGAAGAAACCATGAAAATGAACAAAATTTGGCTACCAGTACTGAAAAACACTAGAATCAAGACAGTGACTAATGAATACCACCCAGACAAAGAATGTATCCAGGCAGTAAGCAATCAAAGGGCTAGTGAACACCACCCAGACAAAGGATGTCTCTAGGCAGTAAGCAATCAAAGGGATCAAAGGGCCAGGATACTACAATGCAGATGCCCTCACTAATTGATTGTGCTATCTTCATGGTTACTCACATGCTAAATGAGTGGATCCCAACCAAAACATGCAAATCAAGCTTGCTAATTGCACCCTTTACACTTTTTTAACAGGCAAATGGTTCTTTCTCCCACCCTGGACATTCCACAGGTATATATACTCCACTCGCTTTACTATCCTCAGATCCTCTGAAGATGCCAGTCACAGATGCAGGCAAAACGTCAGGAGAAAAAAATGCGACTAGAACACAGCCATACAGCCTGGAAACCACACAACAGCTCAGTGATTCCAGCCATGAAAGCCTTCGACAATACGCAGCTTACATTGTTCTTCTGTACTTCATTTTATCCTCCCAACATCCTTGTTAGGTAGGTTAAGCTGAGAATGTGTGACTGATCCAAGGTCACGCAGCAAGCTTTCTAAACAAGAGGTGGGATTTGATCTAGGTCTCCTAGATCCTAGTCAGATATTGTAATCACTATTACACACTGGCTCCGATAGTTTCTTAAGCCCCCTTTTGTAAAGAAGGGGATATTTTCCATCTTCCCTGTGTGTGCTGCCTGCCACTGGCGTTCCTGCCTAGGGACATGGGGTACCCCTTGTCCCCGGGCGCATCGATTGTGGTCACATGGGGGGCGCCAAAACATCCTCCTACACAGCTAGGGATTGAGCAAGCCCTAGAAAGCAGGCACTGAAGCAGCCGACTGCTCCCAGTGCTGTCGTAGCCCCGCCCACTCTGTATGGTGGCCTGGAGTGTCCAGGGGGCGGGGGAGAAGTCCCACTGGGCTCCCAGGAGCAGGACTGGGGAGCTCTGCCTCCCCTCCCTCTAACCCAGCATGCCTTATTCGCCTTAAATTAAGTGTGGCATTACTCAGAAGCCTTCTCCCGGCAGCTGGGCGCCGGCAGGCACAGGAAAGGCAAGCTGAGCAGGGAGCAGCAGCAGCAGCAGCAGAACTGAAGATGATGCTGACGTTTGCTTGGTAAACCTTCAGATGGGGGTGACTTGTGAGAGATTTACATGCTTGAAAGTTAATTCCCACTTGCACTGGCTTGGAGCTGTTTCTCAGGCTAGCAGCCTACCTCACAGGGTTGGTGTGAGGACACGATTAGGAAAGTGGTGGGGAGGGAGCCATGTATGTTTTGCTGGGGATAGGAGGTGATTTGTGAGAGATGATGCTGATGTTTGCTTGGTAAACCTTCAGATGGGGGGGGTGACTTGTGAGAGATTTACATGCTTAAAAGTTAATTCCCACTTGCACTGGCTTGGAGCTCTTTCTGAGGCTAACAACCTACCTCATAGGGTTGGTGTGAGGACACAATTAGGAAAGAGAGTTGGTGGGGAGAAAGCCATGTATGTTTTGCTGATGGTGGGAGGTGTTTTGTGAGCTGGTGCAAAAAATAATTGTTTGGTCGTTGTGAGGGAGGGTGGTCGTCCATACCTGGGGTGGGGGTGGGGGGGCACCAAACTCAGATTTTGTCCCTGGGCTCCAGTTTGCCTAGATTCACCCCTGCTGCCTGCACTTTCCTTGCAGATTAAACCTTGGCTTTCGTTGCAAAGAGCAAGGATGTTCTGGAGCTACTCTGTGCCAGGATGTTCCAATTCCCTTTATTATTGGTGCTACAAATCCCAGCATCATCCTGAAACTGTTGCCCAATATTGAGACTCCTAAGTTCATTTTCTGATGTTATGCCTGTCATAGCGTGCCTTGGCTTCTACTGCAAATAGCTAAGGAGGAAGTTCTGTCAAGGTGAAGGCTTTGGGGCAAGGATGTTCCAGTTCTGGTCATCTTTGACACTGAAACTCCCACGATCATTCTGAAGCTGGTGGCTAACTTTAAGACTACTGGCTTTATTTTCTAATGAGCTGTGCTTGCCACCAACAGCCTTAGCTTCCACTGGAAATAATGGGGGCTGCTGGACATAACCTGGGCCAGATGGTCCTAATCCCCTTCATTTTTGGCACTTCAGCTCTCAACATCATCCAAATTTCAAATGCCTAGTTTGATCATATTTGTCAGGGGCAACCATAGCTTTAAAAAGGAGGGAGCTCTGGAGATTATGTAGGCCAGGATGTTCCAGTTCCCTTCTTGTCTGGCACCGCAACTCCCATAGTCATCCTGAAGCAGGTGGCCTATTTTGAGTCTCCTCTGCTTCATTTTCTGAGGAGTTATGTGTGCTGTATACTGACAGACAGAAAATGACAGTCACTTCCTTTTATTATTTTTATTGCACTTCTGCCCTAGTGTTCACCTTTTAGGAAGACACCCAGAGCAGGAGGCTGAGCAAAGCCAGTCTTGGATGGTTGGCAGGTAACTTCCTTCAATTAGTTACTTTGAACAAGATCTTAAGGAATACATAGGAATGTTTGCCTCGCAGCTAAATATTCTGATGGTATTAAACGGAATTAATCCTGGCCTCCTCAAGTGAGTCATTGTTGTGTTTCTGTCTTGGTGTAAATTAGATAATTGGTGGCACTCTGGCAATGTCTACAAGGTGGGCTTTGCCCCCATCCCCACCCAAGACGCAAGAAGACATGATGGAGGCTTCCAAGCCTGGCGTTTGATGCTGATTCGTTTTCAGTCAGTTGGGCAATCAGATTGTATGTGGAGGGAATGCACACGCGTGCGCGCGCACACACACACACACACGCACGTATATTTGTAACTGTGAGAAGAGCTGAACCAAACACACACACAGACACCATTAACATTTGGTTTCAGTGGTGCAAGACGTGATTCTCTTTACAGAACAATCCCCAGTGCAGACAAAAAGCTTTCGTGGGGTTGAGATCCTGCCACTCACGTAATTATTTTGAGACAGACAGCTCCATTACTTCAGTGCTTGCACTTCAGAAGAGGAATGGAAACATTAGGAAAAGTTTTTTTCTTTGATGTAGAGTATGCTGCCACTTTTTTGTTATTAAAATAGGAGCGAACGTTAAATAAATAAAATTTTGCCTGGAGGCTTCTGAAAACTAATGTTGTGTTTTGACAGTGTCGGGGTTTTTCCCCCCTCCTCATTCCTGAAAGCATTACGTGAGTTAACTTAGGATTTCATGATTTTTGCTCCTTGCTACATAATACTCAAACTCTTTTCTTTTCATCTCCACTTTTTATTTGCATCCTCTCCCAAGTGCACTCACAAACCGTCTCAGAACTCTCTCTTCAGCAGTTACCAAATTCTCTCCAATCTCCTAATCAGGACTACAAGCATCCATGTACACTGAGAGAAGGCTGCAGGAAAGGGTGGCTGTGGTTCTTTCCACCATGAAATGCACACAGGCTTTTAGAAACATCTGGAAAAGGGGGGGAAATAATGCAGAAAATATTTTTCCCTTTTTTTCTTTTTAAAAAAAACCTTACTCAAATTGGCTGACTAATACAGTTTTATTGCCTTTCCTCTTAGGGGCTCAAGACAGTGTAGATTTCAGCCTGTGCCTTATCCAGGTCTTGACCCAACCTTGACCTGCTTTCACATGGTGTGTCTTCTGACAATACCCAGGCCCCATGTTGCAAATTCATGGCCTTCTAAATAAATAAATAAGGAAGAATGATACAGGACTTTAAGATGGGAATATTTAATTGAATTTCTGTCTGCTCCCCCCCCCCCCCCCCCCGCAATTTCTTGCAAAAAAACAACAACAAAAGTTCTCTTAGTGTAGGTTGAACTAGCAGTCTTGGGAAAATACTTGCCCAGTAACTGGAATACTTGCCCAGTAATCATCTTACTCTATATTTTTACTGTCTGCATAACTTTAATAAACCTTTGAAACTGTGATAGAGCTTAGTAGAAAATGGCATCTTTACATCTAAAAGCCAATTTAATTTAATCTCAATTTAAGCCAGTATTCTCATCTCAAGAAGAAATAAGAAACAGGATAGGCAAATGATTACAAGATATTGTTTGACTCTAGCCTCACTGCTAAGATTAAAATAAATTTTTGCAAGTACAATTATGTACAAGTGCAAAATATCTGCCACCGCTTGAAGTTGTATGAACATTGCTGTTTTAAAAGGTTTTTAGTAATTGTATTTAAAACTGATGGAGCCAGTGCAATCTGTAAATACGTAGTAAATTTGTGCTCCTCTGTTTGATTGTACTGGAATTTTATGTTGTACACCACCCAGAGCCCCTTGGGATAGGGTGGTATAGAAATCCAATTAATTAATTAATTAATTAATTAAGCAGCAGTGGTGTAGTGGTTAAGAGCAAGTGCATTCTGATCTGGAGGAAGCGGGTTTGATTCCCCGCTCTGCCGCCTGAGCTTTGGAGGCTTATCTGGGGAATTCAGGTTAGCCTGTGCACTCCCACACACACCAGCTTGGTGACCTTGGGCTAGTCACAGTTTTTCGGAGCTCTCCCAGCCCCACCTACCTCACAGGGTGTTTGTTGTGAGGGGGGAAGGGCAAGGAGATTGTAAACCCCTTTGAGTCTCCTACAGGAGAGAAGGGGGGGATATAAATCCAAACTCCTATAAATAAATAAGTAAGTAAGTAAGTAAGTAAGTAAGTAAGTAAGTAAGTAAGTAAGTAAGTAAGAGATGTCCTGCAAGATCAGACCAGCGGCCCATCTAATGCAGCATCCTGTTTCACACAATGGTCAACCAGTTGCTGAGGGTTCAAAAAGGAGCGTAAAAACCAAGGCCTTCTCCAATTTTGCCTCCTATTGGAGATATTCAAACGCTTTGTAATATGTATTGTCGAAGGCTGTACAGCCCAGAAACCACACAGCACCCCACTTTGTAATACCTTTGAACTTCATTTGAACTTTCTTTGAACTTCACTTGTGGGGAAGGATTCTGGAATTCTCTGGACTCTTTCTGGTAAATAGATTAATTTGGACTTCAGAAGATAAAGTCCTGCTGTCCCAGGTCCTGCTATACCTGAAGCTACACAGTCTCTTATTTAATTTTTTTCATTCTATGCCAACTGGCTTCTCCTTATTGCTGCATCTACTTGCCAGGTTTCCCTTTTCTTTGGGTTGACCAAAATAGCATATAATTTAAAGAGTATTCAGAGTAATGAAGGCATTTCTACAACACAAAGAGAAGTATCTTGCTCTGATTCTGATAGAAAAATTTTCTAATTTATAATATCAGTCAGTAAGCCCAGCTTGGTATACACCCCCTCTTCCACGTCAGGGAGTTGATTACTGTGCTTTTTGGTCATCTCACTGCTGCTTTAAGACAGAGTTTTGAACATACCTGGCAATCTTCTCAAACTAAAAAAAGTTTAAAAAGAAGATAAAGGGCTAGATCTAGTGCAAGGACCGTGCAGAGACCACATAAATACAGCTCATCTTCCCAGCTTTCACCTCCCCATAACAGCCAGTTAACTTCAGGGGTCATAGGACCTGCATAGAGCAACAGTTCATGGGTTAGGTGGCTAAAGTGGGCAGGTAAAGAGCTGAAATTGCTCCTTTGTTTTCTTCTGCGAGCAGAATTCTACTAACACAACAACAACAAGAAAGTCATTTTACCAGTCTTGATCCTGCAACTTGTGGATCCCATGACCTCAAAAATAAACTTTCCTGGGGTTAGAAAGGACGTCTGATGTATCATGGGATCCAATTCCAAAGCTGTATCCTTGTGTCCAGACAACTGCTTCTATTATAATTTAGTTTCTTCAAATCATTTGTATTCTACTTCTTAATGTAAAAGGTTGGTCATCTGGGGATTAGAACTGGGTTGTCACTAATATGCAGATGATAGCACTATCACATTTCCTGCAGATCACAGAGAGGGTAAAAGAACCCTAAAATCCCTGAACCAGTGCCAGGAGGCAGTTTTGGGGAGTGAACTAGGAGTTAGGGTGTCCCCAGATCTAGAAGGGAAAGAAGAAGCAGGTTCATACTTAAGGGTGCTCCTGGATCTGGTCCTACTATGGAATAAGCAGGTGGCAGCTATGATTAGGAGTGCCTTTTAGCAAATTTGACGAGTTCTACTAGCTCTAACTTTTCTGAGCTGAAAAGATTGGGCCACTGTGGTGCATGCCTTGGTAATATCTAGATTGCTGCAATGAACTTTATGTGAGGCTGCCCTTGAAAAAAATGTACAGAGTAATGCAGCCAGGATAATGATTGAAGTGGGCTATAGAACCCATGTCATTTCAGTTTGTTTGTTGATATTGGCCATTGATGGTGTTGACATTAATACCCTATATAACTTGGGACAACATACTTAAGGAGCAACCTATTCCCATATAAAATTAATCAATCATTTTTGGTAACCTTTTGAGCCCTTGCTTTAGGTGTTTCCACCTTTGGTGTGTAGACGGATGACAACCCAAGAGAGGGCTTTCTCATTCATGAGATAGTGATCTGTTCCCTTCTATCACTGTCTTCCACAAGCAGATGAATTCTGTTCTTTCTAATTTAAAAAGGCCCAGACATAGCCTTCCTCTTTTAGACATGGGATATGTACAATGAATGGGTACTGAAACCACTGAAACAACACATGTAATTTCCACAGTGCAAACTCCCATGGAAGCTAGTAAGAATATGCAATTTTTTTGCATTTATAATGTGTCATTTTCTAAGGAACTCTATCAAATCCTTGTCCCTTCTCCAAGAATTGACATTGAAGTCAATATGCCTTGACTCCCAATTTACATGTGAACAAAGGCTGGGAAATCTGACATATTAGTGACCATGAAACCAAGAAGCACCCTATATTAGCCATTTGGCTGGTTCTTCTGCACTAAGAAGAAGGGAGGATTAAAGCCACTAGAACCAAGAAACACAGGCGGATTTTGCATGGCCCAAAAACAGCAGTGTGAAAATGGTGTAAAATGGTTTAAAGCGGTGTAAAAGGGTTTACACCGTTTTCACACCGCTGTTTTGGGGCCATGCAGAATCCACCATAGTTTATATCCTGACCTTTTTTTTGTTTAATTTATTTTTCAGAAGAAAAGTGTAAGTTCCACGATGAAATCATATCAAATTGGCAAAAGATACATCATAGATGTTGTTCTTCATTATGCATCTTTTTTCTGAATATAGCTCTTGAAACTTCCATCGTGTCTAGTCACTGAGAATCTTGGCTTTTTAAAGAAGCTATTTGGGCTTTTCCTGAAACATTTACTGGGCAATGCTGCCTCCAAGTGTTCATGATGGAGAAGAAGCTGCGTTTAACAAATGCTTAGCTAAAACGTTACCCACATTCCTCAAGATGTATAAGAATGATTTAAATCACGAGGCTTTAAAATCCATGTTACTGAAAGCCTTCAGATTCTGCCCTTGTAATGCACTAAATGTGTGATCCATTCAAGTCCTTTTGTGACCTTGCATATGTGAGGTATAGTAAACTATATTATTCATTTATATTGAAAACATATTATGTGTTGCTTTCTTTAGCATAATATATTTGGATAATGGACACAAAAAAGTCAAAAATAAAATTCACCAGTCACATAAAGACTCATAAATTTTAAGGTAACATAAAATAAATTTTGGAGGAAAGTCACTGACTACAGTCCATTTATTCCAGAGTAGTTCCTTCAGTTTTAATAGGCCTGCCAGAGTACATGGCTTGTGGATTTCCTTTTTTCAAAATAATATAATCTCTGACCTTTCTTTTGCCTCCTAGTTCTGTTATTTCTGCGTATTTGTCCTTTGCTAGCTTTTCACAGGATGATCAAGGCACTTGGTACATATCAAATATTTAGCTATAGTCATGTTATCTCTTCAGCTATCATCTCATAAAAGAACAGTTTCTCACTTGTTAAGGATTACCAAGCAGGGAAAAAAAAACAATGGGAAACCTAACCTTCCTTCTTGCATCTTTGTCTCAGATGGTTTAGCTAAACCGACAAAGGGTACCAAAGAGGATTTTTAATTTTTGAAAGAGAAAAATTCATGTTCCTGCTTCTGGGGGAAAAAAATCATAGCAGGATACTTGGTATGAAACATGGGTCATTTCTGCATAGCCCAAATATAATGGGTTGAGGAAGCTATTTATCCCATTTTGAAAAAGAGCTTTGCACAGGGCTTTTCCCCAAAATGGGTTCAGTGATCTTTTTGGAGAACCCCGGGTACAATCCACTTCCAAGTGAACAGCATGGAAGCAACTTCCACTTTACTTTTCTTGTCCAACGCCTGATTTTTTGTGCCTCCCTGTAACAGCCCACACACTTACTTTCATTTCTGTAGCCATCTGCCATTGCAGGAAGTGATTCTGCCTACCCCTCTTCTTCCCACAGTTCACCAAGCACGAGGGCAGGGGGAGGGATTCTTTCATTGAGATCTCTTTAAATGTCCCAAGCACAGGGTGGGGGGGTCTTTTTTACTTTGGATGTAAATGCATAGCCACAGAGATACAAGGAGGACGCTTACCTCCGTGACTATGCATTCCTTAGGGGAAAACAGCATTCTTATGCAAAGGAGCCACAGCAACCTGGACTGTTTGCAATCACTTCCTGGAGGGGTGTAATCTCCAGTGTGAAGGCAAACCGGGGAAAATGAGTTCACACACATTATTAGTGAGTTACTCACATTATTAATGTGCTGTGCAGAAACCACCATGGTCTCACCGTAGTTCTTTTCAACTTTTCAAGAGGAATCATAGAGTTGGAAGAGACTGCAAGGGCCATCAAGTCCAGCCTCCTGCCATGCAAGAACTCACAATCAAAGCATTCCTGACAGATGATCATCCAGCTCCTGTTTAAAAACCTCCAAAGAAGGAGACTCCACTCTCCGAGGCAATGAATTCCACTGTTGAACAGCCCTGACAGTCAGAAAGTTCTTTCTAATGTTTAGGTGAAATCTCTTTTCCTGCACCTTGAATCCATTACTCCGTGTCCTAGTCTCTGAGGCAGCAGAAGACAAACTCGATCCCTCTTCTACATGACATCCCTTCAAATATTTAAACATAGCTATCAAGTCCAGTCCCCCCTTCACTTCTCTAGACTAAACATCCCCAGATCCCTAAGTCTCCCTTCATAGGGTATGGATTCCAGACTTTTTACCATTTTGGTTGCCCTCCTCTGGACACATTCCAGCTTGTCAATATCCTTCTTAAATTGCAGTGTCCAGAACTGGACACAGTACTCTAGGTGAGGTTTCACCAATGCATAGTAGAGTGGTACAATTACTTCCGTCAATCTAGATACCATACTCTTATTGATGCATCCCAGAATTGCATTGGCTTTCTTGGCTGCCATATCACACTGCTGACTCATGTTCAGTGTGTGGTCTACTAAGACTCCCAGATCCCTTTCACATGTAGTGTTGTGCAGAAACCACCAAGTTCTTTTCAACTTTTCAAGAGGAATCGTTTTGTCACCCATTCTATATCTGTCCATTTCAGTTCTGAGATTACTTCTGCCAGTTCTTTTAACATCTTGGGATGTAGTTCATCAGGCCCTGGAGATTTGAATTCATTTAAAGTATTCAGGTATTCCTGTACTAGCTCTTTATTGATCCTGTGCTGAATTTCCCCTACTGTATCTTCTGATCCATTTCCCCCCAGTTGAGCACTGTTGTTCTTTTGCAAAAAAAAAAAAAACAGTAAAGAAGGTATTGAGTAGTTCAGCTTTTTCTTTGTCCTCTGTTAGAATTTCACTATCTCCTCCATGTAGTGACCCTATCATATCCTTTTTCTTCCTTTTGCTACAGACATAATAAAAAGCCTTTTTAAATTGTTTTTAACATCCATTGCAAGTCTGAGCTCATTGTGAGTTTTAGTTTTTCTGACTTTCTCCCAACATTCTGAGTTTCTCCCCACATAAACTTGGCCAAGTCTGATTTCCAGAGTCTACAGACCACTAAGGTCTGCATATTATAAAGGGTGTGTAGATAAGGCATTACAGTTCAACATCTAAATGGTAAAGACGGAAAGGAAAGAATGTAGTTTTTTCAGGACTAAGATTTAGAAAAACAAGAGATGAGAGAGGCGCTGACCAATTGTTTGAAATGGATCTGAGATTACTTAAAAGGGATGTTCAATAACGTGCAGTTCTGTTTAAGAGTTTGTAACGACTTTTCAAACATCTCAGCCTCCATATTAGAATCAATGAAAAACACTGCCGATATCTAATGTTCTCACGCAACGCTGTCACAGAGAAATGTTTTTGGTGATGCTCACCAGTGACCATAAACGTTGGTCTTGAATTAAGTTCATATTATGAATCTGTTAGAAGACGGTCACCAGATATATGGGAATTCTGGGAAATGCTGAATGGAAGTTGGCTAACTATAAACTGAAGAAATTAGCTGGGGAAGAAGACAGAAGGAATCTTTTATAGAGGACAGAAAAACGAGGAGTAGGGAGGTACATAAGCTGATAAACATGGACAAAGAAGAATAATTTTTGTACTTTCTGCTGAGAAACCACTGGAGAATGTAGTTTGTAACTCAGGTTGCTGGGGGGTAGTTTGGACACAATAACTGCACTGTCAGCTCACTCAAGGACAGAAGAAAAGAAGGCAAATAAAGTCAGAAGAACGTCCTGCCTTTTGGTGCAATAGCAGGCATGCTTGGGCAGAATTGAAGCTCGACACTTTTAGAAGCTGTGTTCCCTTCTCTCTGAATGTTTTAATGAGCTAAATGACATTCCACTATAATCACTCTTTATTGTTGTTGCTAAGCAAAACATGTTCAAAAATTGTCATTTTAAAATTCTTCTAAATCATAATCAAGTGACTTTTCAGAAGCTACCCTAGAAAAATGCATTGCTCCACACAGGCATCAAGCCTATAGCAAATCTACACCTCATATATTCTTTCAAATCTCTCATATGTTAATGATTGCCTTACACACTTAACATGCATCCTCGGTGTGCCATCTTAATTAGCCAACCTCACAATCCATCTTTGGTGCAGAGTTAATCTATGCACTGTCAGCAAAATGTTCTGGTAAAGTACTTCTGGGACTCTGTCAGTTCATACTTCAGAAAGAAGCCAGCATGTGGAATGATTTCTCATACACATAGCTCATCAGGAAGAAGGCCAAACCTGGATCTTTCTCCTCAAATCAAAGTCATCAGTTTCTACAAGCAGGGAATGTTTGTATTTTACAACAAGCAATTCTAACTGCAATCCCCACAACAATCTAGGAGGACTCTGCCAATAAAAGTGTGATCCCTTCAGCACATCCTGCCCAACTCAGCTGCAGTCTTTCCACAGTCTTTTCCCTCATGAATTCTTGAATTTCGAAGTATCATATTTTTGAACTGATGTAAAATTTGATTTGGTATATACCCTAGCCTGAACAACTTGTTCCTGGTGAACTTTCTGGATCATATTTTGATTAAAACAACAATATGTCACCTGCAAATTATGCTTTTGGCTTGGTAATTATAGACTTTGCCTTAAAGCTATGCTTCCTCCAAATTTTATTGACACTACAGAAAAACCTCAAAGGAGTAAAACAGTGGGGAATAGCCATGGTGATTTTGACAATAGAGATGAGAGAATTTATGGTAACTGGAGATGACAATACCTTCATTTTTAGAATCTTCACATGGTAATCAGACGACTGTGGCCTAACTTTCTCTTTTGACGGTCTGGGGACATGGCATTTTCTCACACTAGTTTTGAACTGGTTGTCACAAATGCACATTCTGTTGAAAATGAACAAATACTCTGCTTCCCTTCCCCCCGTGTGTCTCTGTGTGCTTCAGGGCACCTGGTTAATAGGTTATGAAACAGTGCCCCTTTTTTCTTCAGCCACTTTCCTTCCCTGCTGGATTCCCATAGCTTTTGGTGTGCAGTTAATCGCTTACACAGGAAAAAGGGCTTCATAAATCATAGAGGCAGGCAGTCAAGGATTTTTCATGCATTCCTTTCCTATGTAAATGATCTGTAACTTTTTTCATGAATCAGGCCCATCGATTCTCGGTTTCGCATTCTCCCCTCCCAACCTTGGATTCTCAGAATTGCAATCTAAATGGCCCTGAAACATTTGAAGACGATTAAAGTTTAGCTTTGCATATCAGTGACCTACCAGCAATTCCCACTAAGGCTCTGATGTATATACTGCATTTGATCTGCTGCTAGATGGTTCTGAAAGAAGTGATTCCAGAAGTGCTTTCTTCCCCTTTAGAGTGCTGGAAAAAATACCCTCTGGAGACATGACATAATAGCAGCTATTTCCTATGAGCATCCTACAGGCCTACGACACTCCACTAAGCTGCCAGCCAGTGCCTCTTGGCTTCCTTCCTGTTTCGAACAAAGCATAAATCAGCAGGACTGATTCCTTCTGTCTTATTAGCAAGATTTAAGAAGCTTAATAAAATACATTTGGCAGGGTATACAGTTGGTCCTCAGTTATGATAACTTTTAGAAAAAGTATAACCTGTTCCCTCAAAAGCAAAGATTTATACCAGGACTTGCTTGACATGTAATAATGTTATTTCCTTTGCTTTTACTAATTGGGAAACCACATTGAACCCAACAGAGATCTGACCTTTCATAAGGAGCCATGTCAAGGGAGAACTGCATGTTTCAAGCTACTGATGGTGGGACACAGTAAAGCCAATTGCAGAAGTGCTTGCGGTTGAGATTACACAAGTACATTGAACCCCACATGTGAAATTCAGTCACTGAAAATGAAAAGGATTCAACTCTTTCTTACAACTGGAACTTCTTTTCACAGTATTTGGATGAGACCTAATTCCTTTCTTTCAGCATTAGCATGTCCACAGATGCCAAATAAACATATAATTGTCTACAAAGAGTTGCAGTCCATGATTGGGCAGCTTTCTGCTATCTGATTCAGAAGATGGAATTGTTACAGCATCATTTGATGGGGAAAACCCCAAGTTCTACTCTTACTTTGACTGGAACAGTTCAGCTCTCCAAACCATTTGGTTGCATCCAGACTAAATTTTCCAGAAGTGGGACGGAACTTTCCTGCCTTCTCACTTGCACTGCAGCCCAATGAGTTGCACAAAATCTTGGTTACTGGGTGATAGGGAACTCTGAGGAATGGCATAGGGATGTCTCCAGTGGGAAGAGAAAATCAATGGAAATCGCTAGTTTCGTCAAAATCCAACCCATTATCTTTCAAATACTGATAAATAATGTTAGATCCCTCTAAGGAAGGAGCTATACTCTGTTGCACATAAAGATGATTGTTTGGTCAGTTGAAGTGCAGCGGTCAAGAAAGTAGCATGCTTCCACATTAGAATATAGTTCTGAACAAATATGAGAAATATCGTTCATTTTCATGCACTGCCTTTGAAAAAACCATTATTTTGTGCATTATTGAATGAGACTAGCACTGAGCCTGGCACTGCTCCAGCTGCCTGACTCTGCAGCAGCCTCTGAGTCCAGACATAGGCCTTTCTGCATGGGCCATATACGGCGCCCTGGGGACAGCAAAAACGCCATCCCCAGGGAGCCATTCGCACAGGCGGCGCTGCTAAAACGCAGCAGAACCAACCTGGCTCCCCTCTACCACCCCCAGGGCGGCGTCAGGCTGCCTCCAAAAACCTCCCTCCTGGAGGGAGGTTTTTGGGAAAACAGTGCGTTCCCGCCGGCGCGGTGCGAACGGCACCTCCGGGAACATGCTGTTTTCCCCGTCCCTCTCCCACTCACCTCGTCACCTTCATCGCTCTACTGGACTGCTGAGACCTTCCCTCGCTGTCCTCCGAGGGCAGTGTGGGCGGGTCTCAGCAGTCCAGTAGAGCTACAAAGGCGACGAGGTGAGTGGGAGAGGGACGGGGAAGAGGCGGCTCCGTGCGGAGCCACCTCTCCCGCGCCAGCCTCTGCAGTGCGGAAAGGGCCATAGTGGCAGTGGTGTTCAGGAGCCACTACGGATTGGGAATTGCTCCCCAGACTCTATCATGGCCAAGTGGAGAGGCTCCCTGAATTCAACTGCAGAAAGACCCAGAGTGGCTCCCCGGACACCACCAGCATCACAGCTGGAACAGGGGCAACTCCCTGGACTCTGCCACCACGTCTGGGCCCAGCATGGCTCCCCAACTTTTCCAGGACACAGGAGGTAATTCCATTGTCTATGCATGCACAGACAACATTATTGTTTTGGGAGGGATTTAACAACCTCAAATGTCTTTCTTTTAGGTTTTCTGATTTTTTCCCCCTGCAAACCTGAGAAAGGTGGCCTGTTCTCAGAGCTAACTGCTTACAGTCGGTATACCCCTGATCTGCAGATTTAGCTATTCACAGATTGGGCTACACTTGACTATAAGAATATAAGATTACTCTGTAGTATGCTCCTCCACTGGAACACTTCCACATGGAGTAAGATTGTACCACATACTCCAGCAAATACCTGTGTCCTGCCATGCCTTACTTAGTCTGTGGAACAGCCCATTAGAAGAAGTGAGGCAGACAGAATAAAGTAGCCTATCAGTGCTTATATTTCTCATAACATAATGCTTCCACTCTTTAGTTTGTAGAGTTTCCCCATCTCTAAGATGACTACAACATGCAGTTATCATTGGTCCTGTAGATTTTATTGCTTTGGACATTTTCCAACAATACAGGTTGTGAAGGCTTTCATGTCAGTCATGATTAACCATCCTTTTCTTGCTTTCTCATGTGCTAGTAGGTGTAGACAAACTTCAGTCTGTCAAGATACTGCTGTGTTTGAGAGGTGAAGAGCTACAGTAGCCTGACAAACAGAATTATCACTAAGTCATGTTTCCTCTACTGAAGTCCTCCTGTCTCCCTGGGAGATTGGGATTCTTCATATTTCTAGTATTGTTGACTTGATTAAAATGACAAAGGCAGCATGAACCAGTGGCAGTCTCACCTTCCTCCAGGTAAAGGACTTGATATGCTACTCAGATATGGGACTGTGTTCCCAGTTACGGTGTGCACATGGAGCTACTAAATGAGTGGATTGACATACAGCTACTTTTATTCACAGAGTAGTTTTTAGAACCAGACGTTCTGCTAGCGCAATAGTGCCAAAGAATTACTTTTGTCTATTTGTGGCCCTTGGCTACAACTTCATAATCCTAAAAGGGGAAATCCACAAAAGATTATAAAATAATTTCCCAGTATTTGTTGCAGCTTAAAAGGAAAGTAGGAGGAAAAATCCAGAGCGAATTGTTTCTGCAACATGTTAATTCACATGAGAGTGGATTTTACCAAAAGTTACTCCTAGAATTAAAAGTAAATCCAAATGGAATACAAAATTAATTGTAAAACTATTAGCCTAATAACCCTTTGGTGGATTGAGGTAACATGCAACAACAAAGAACATGAGAAGATAAACATGGCCAATCTGGGCAAAATCTAGAATGCTATGTCTACTCCTGTTCTCCAAACCCAATGTTCAATAAAACTATACTAGAAAAGTCAAAACAATGGCTATATCTGTGACGGCTAAAACCAGTGGTGTAAAACATGTTGGGAATAGTGGGTTTCCCCAGAGCTGGTGGGGCAGGCTTTTGCTGCCCACTGCTGCTTTACCAAATCTATCAGGGCCATAAATGAACTCCCAAGCCTTATAAAGCAGGCTGCAAGACTCCAAAGTGCATCAGGACCACAGTTCTTTCCCTTGTGATTTTCATGATGTAAAATGGCTCTTGCAAAACTATTTATTCTAGACTACAACTTTCACCTCCGCCCTTGACACAAGTGACTATGCAGTTAAATGCTGACCAAATGTTGAAATGATGTGCTTGTTTTGTATATCCGCAACAGATGGCCAAGGTAAAGGAGGGCAATAATGTGCCATGGTTAAAAAAATATCAGCTATTCCATAGATGAATGCAGGATGCTCCTAAGATTGTCCTGGGATTTATATGTCATCTGCATGTGGTCCATCCAAAGCTTTCTGTTTTAAATGCTGCCCATTGAAAGTATTTGCAGGCTCCTTTTAATAAAAACCTCTCCTTTTCCATCCTGTAGAGTCTGTACTGGTTAATATTATCAAGGGAGTCCTTGCCTGACAGAATGTAATTTAAGATCTATTAAGTATGATTACTTGGCCTTGAAAATGATAGATACTGAACAGAATTATAAGATCACTTTACAAAAGAAAGGTTCCTCTTACTGCCTTTCTTGTGGGCATAAAATAAAGCTTGGGGAAACTCCCAAGGGAATTGCAGCACTTATAGGTTACATTTATGAATAAAGGGATTGATTTTCATATTTAAAAACTGTAAAAAAAATGAGTAGGGTGATGTGGCAAGAGCGTGGACAGCTCTGACATGTCTAAAAATTGAGTGGCGTGTTTGTCATGTTTCACTTGCTTTAATTAAATTGGGGAGCAGGGAGGAAGAGTGCATTTAATTTCAAGCTGAACTTCAACTGTATTGAAAAATTAATCCATAATAGCATACTAACATTATCTCCATTTCCTACTATATTTAGATCTGAGTCTGACTGTGCCAGAGTGAACCATTTGCCTGTTTCCCAGGTACACTGACGGTTATCTCCTCTTTCTATGAATAGTACACAAACAACTAAATTTATCTGGTCTGCCCAACTGGGATCCAGAACACTCAGACAATCAGACTTTTGTATAAATGGGAGAGACACATTGCTTTGAAGCTATCATAACAGGCAGAGTATTCTTTTCAGCAGGCATTTCTTCTAATAGGGGTACTTCTGCATTAATATTGGTTTTTCCAAGTGTTTTAAGCCGTTCTGAGATTGTAGTTTATTCATGTTCCTCATACAAAACTACCAATTGCTATAGTATGGCAAATCTTAGCACACATGCTAGGGAGATACATTATGCTCTAGGGGCCATTGTATGGTAGTACGTTGTTGAAATGCAGAACATGTTCAGAAACTAAGCGAAGTGCACAGAAATAACATTCAGACACAATTTGGGGCATAACTCTGGAATGATATTTAAATCCTGATCTGGATAGTTCAGACTAGCCTGATCTTTCTCAAAAGCTAAGCAAGATCAGTCCTGACCAGTATTTGGATGAGAAATCACCAAGGAACATTCGGATTACTTTGCAGAGGCAGGCAATGCCAATCTACCTCTGAATGCCATTTTCCTTGAAAACCTCACACATTTACTATACATCAGCGGCAACTTCATGATATAAAAAAAAAGATATTTAAAGCTGATTACTATTTACATTTCACACTGCATTTATATTTTAAGCATTTGTATTTGAAATAGCATGTTTCATGTATTTTCCAACATCTTCTACAAATTGATTTCTGGTGGGACAAAGAATGTTGATTTTCCATCTTTGAAGTCTGTGTTACCTGGTAAACTCCATACCTTTTCAGCTGAATGTCAGTTTCAGAAAGGAGTGGATATAAATATCTGGGCTCCCTACTTGCCTCCCAAAAACAACAGTTAAGCAAAAGGAAATCTAATAAATCTAATAAATAATAATAATAAAGCAAATGTGTCTTCTTGAAGATGAGTGGGGAAAGTTGAGAAAATTTGGTTGCTTTCCTAGCTGGGCTTTACATATGGAAAAGTTGGCAGGGATCCAGGTAGGTGATGAGCAAATGGGCTTTCCAGTAGTTTCCCTGAGGACATAGTTAAGCATCAGTTCAAAGAAGTTTTCAGGGACATGTATCAGTACCACAACTGCTTCCCAAGCTTCAGATCTGTCTTTGGTCATAACTGAGTTACAGACATCTTGAAGCCAGTATTCACAAATACACCATCCTGCCACTAGACTAACACTCCAGTGGTCTTTCCTTTGCATAAATCATACTTTGATAATGCTGCTCTGAATAGGAAGAAAGGAAAATGTAGTGAAGACAAAGATTCTTTTATGATTACAATCATATTCCCAATGTACTAAAAATTACTACATAACTGAGTTCCTTCTCCTGGTAAGCCTACTAAAATATTTAAAAGGTAAAGGTGCAAGCACTGGGTCTTGACTGTCCCATGGGGTGAACTCACATCACAATGTTTACTAGCCAAACTATGTTTTCAGGATGGTTTGTCAATGTCTTTCCCAGTCATTTCTACTTTACCCCCCTGTAAATGGGGCACTCATTTTACTGACCTTAGAAGGATGGAAGACTGAGTTAACCTTGAGCCAACTACCTGAAACCAATTTGCATCTGGATTGAACTCAAGTTATGAACAGGGCTTTGACTGTAGGACTGCAGCTTACCATTCTGCACCACTAGGGTCTGCTGAAATATTACTATATTGTAATTTTTATATTATTGTATATTATCTTTTCAGAGTGTATCGTGTTCGTGAAACAGTTCTTTGTATGAGTAATGTTAAAGACCCATACATAACCACTACCATCCGCATAAATCTAAATAACACTGTCAAATCTAAATAACACTGTCAGAGGAGACAAAGAATACAGTTTGTATGCAAAAGGGCCCATCTTTAACCCCCTTCCAGCTCCAATTTCTTTTAAAGATATAAAATAGCAAGTTTTCTCTGCCTGAGATCTGGAGAACTACTGCCAGTCATAGTAGATAAGACTGTGGTCTCTGATGGACCAAAGATCTGACTTAGTGCATTTTCAGAAAAGAAAAGGGAATGTTTCTTTGAAACCACACAGAGAGTACTTCCAGATAGTCCAGATTTGGGGGATCAGGAACACCCCTACTCTAACGTCCAAGCTGCTGCAGCCCACATTTATGGATTCCTGCCCTGTCCTTGGGGAAGGTCTTTTCTTTTCCCCTCAACATTCCTCTACTGCTGGTTGTACTCTGCAGTCCAGTGTGGGATAAACAGCCTTCTGAATAAGTCTGTACATGAATGTTCCATCAGATTAATATATCTGTGGGCCCAACTTTGTGCAGAATAATTCTCCAGGGGATGGCAAAGAACACAAGAACCCTGGTTGAAAGACCATTCCCAGTACTATCATACATGTAGGAAGACACATGATATGATAATTTAAGTGAAACGTGTCTTATAAATTCTTCCTTGGACAGTGACCTTGGCTAACAAGGCTGAGTTTTACACCAGTGACATAAACCTTCCTCAGTAGGAACTTGTAATGGAAATGCTTACATAACCTTAGTACTTCAGGTATAAAGGATATAAATGAATCTAGGAACAATGTAACTCCTCCATTAAGTCATTAAGTGGATTGATTCAGACTGTCTGCCGTTTTTGGTAAGAGTGGTTAACAATATAATGAAAATAAAATCTTTTTCTATGATTAGCAGATTTCAAACTGTGTTTGCCACAGCTGAATAAAGTTGAAGTTCCTTTTATGGTGTGCATCTAAACACAAGGCTACATTTATAATAGAAAACATGACAGCCATCTCCTAGCCATAACTCACATTAAAAACTATTAGTATTTCTGGGGAAATAGCACAATAAAATGCAGGCCTTTCCTCTGATGAGTAGCAACTACAAAATATGGCAGACTCTAATTCTCTTGTAACTTAGGTTTCTTATTTTGGAAATAAAACTCATCCCATCTTTTCCTTCCTACACTGCCTAGCTTCTTGCTTCCAGTTTCTTATTTATCTGGACCATGAAGAAAATTTTCAGTTTTGCATATTAATACTGAGTAATGGGAGTGCCATAATTTCTTATATTGCCTCAGGGTTTATTGAAAATATAATAACAAGAAAAGGTAAAAGAATAAAAGAAAAGAAATAAAACTCATTGTAGGCCTATTGGAGAAGTGGATTGAATACATTGCCAACAAAGCAATTGAAAAATTAATAACAAATAGAAACACCAAAAGAATAAAAGCCAATGGTCGTGTGGTAATGCAGTTGAACTGGAAGCACAATATTCTCTTGGTAGCTTTCCTAAGCACACTCCTCCCAATCAGTTAAATGGGACTGTATCTTTATTGATCAGATACTGAAGATAAACAATAGGCATGGTGGTCTCTAACATGTCCTATTTCTATAGATGCCTGAGAGGCCGCTGTTGAAAATAGAATACTAAGCTAAATAAACCTAGGCCTGTTCCAGCAAGGCAATTCCTGTGGCCTAAGTTTTTTATTCCCTTGATGTGTATGGCCCTAATATCTTCTTTGAAATGACTGAAATAGCCCCCCTTCCCACACATAATTGCCTAGATTACATGCAATATCAAATACTATAAAAGCAAAGTATCTTGCAAATAACAGAATTAGGACCAGGCCAGTAAAGATTTCTCAGAAACAAGATCTCGAGGCCCATTGGCTGGTTATAGTAATTAAAGATTTAAATGGCTGAAGCAAAGTACAAATGTACAATGCAAATGGCACACTTCAATAAGCAAAAAACTGAAATCCCTCCTGGCTGCCAGTTTGTTATTGTTGTTATTGAGTATAGGTCATGGAGAAACGTTCCCTCACATTACATTGACAAACTGGTTTTGTTACAAAACAATGGGATGGGGCTGGGGGGGGCGGGGGGCTGGGAGAGACTGGTAAAATTGACTAATTAATTTACAAAAACTAAGAAAGAATAAAGGTTCGAGGAAAATATTAGATTATTGGATTTTCCAGGACCAAATTTTGCTTCCACAGCATTTTAGATTAAACATTGTTCCCACAAATTTGCTTATTTACCTCTCTCATTCTGAAATTCAAAGTGTTTTGAAGCCATAAAACAGATGCAGCCATAATGTAGACTATTCAGGTAGGGTTGCCAATCTCCAGGGGGTGGCTGAAGTCCTCCTGGGATTACAACAGATCTCCAGGCAACAGAGATCAATTCATTTGGAGGAAATGGCTGCTTTGGACTCAATAGCATTATACCTCACTAGCGGACCCAGCCATGCTTCGCTGTGGCTTATGTGGAGGGTGGGGGTTAGGAATAGAAAGAAGGAGGAAAGGGAGAGGTGTACCGGCTGTCCCCTGCGTCTTGGCGTGGGATGACCCGTCTTCCTCTCCCTGTGTGTCCTCGGCGGTTTGGAGCAAGGCAGGGAAGGGAGGAGGAAGGGGAGTGATGTACCGGCTGCTCCAAGCAGCTTGGGTTGGCACGCTCCTCCTTCCTGTCCCGGTGATTGTCCATGGCTATTTCCCGGCACGCTGAGGGTGGTGAGTTTGGCACGGAAGGGAGGAGGAAGGGGAGAGGCTGACTGGCGGTTTCCATGGCGCTTTGCTGGGAGCGCTCCTCAGCAGGGGGCCTCAGCTGGCAGGAGCGTGCACGGCAAGGTGAAGGTGGGCAAGGCACAGCCCCTTGCGACACGGCAGCCCCTCATTGGTCCGGCCCTGCGATATGGCGGTCCCTCATTGGTTCGCAGTGGCTTTCCTGAAACATGAGGTTTACCGGGCTCAGGAGTGACCTCGGAGCCCAGTGAAGCTGCCGAAACATGCCCGCCAGGGGAATGGACATTATGGCCAAATTTGGTAGCAATCCGTCCAGGCGTTTCAGCGTTAGGGCGTGAGTAACAAACTCACGGTTAGCCTTATATATATATAGATTGAAGTCCCTCCCCTCCCTAAATCTTGCCCTCCTCATGCTCAACCTCCCAAATCACCAGGTATTTCCCAACACAGAGCTGTCAACCCAATATGCAGGATACGTTTGCATCCCAAATTACACTAATTTTCTACCTTTTCAAAGGTATATCTCTGTCAGATGGCACCAGCAGCTCCTGCCCCAACAGGTGGCCATTACACATCTGTAGTGGCCAGAAAGGAGCTGATGAAGACAGCCTTGGGAGAGAGACTTGAAGACAGATAAGTTGTGAGCTGCAGGCCTTGTACCGGGAATGAAAGGATAGCCAGTCATAGTAGACACCCTTCTCAAGCTGTCCATTAAGAAATTTAATTCTAGTACCTCTGTTTGACAAGGAGTGTCTTGAATATAATAGACACATATGATTTCTTTAACAATGCTATAGGAGGTCCAGACTTCCTGCCCTCCTGAACCAGGTAATTCAATGTAAAATCAATTTTTGCCAATTAGCTATAGTGAAACAACTCGAGTATGCTGACTCTCAATGGGAATGCCTTCATTTAGTGGTTATCACCAATAACACCAGAAAGTTTGGGGCTATGGTCAACAACCTTGACTGAGTTAAGGTCTTTGTTTCTACCAGTATTTATCCCTGATACCTGGTTTGATTTTTTTTCATAACCTATTTCAAAAAGACATGAATAATGATGTGATTTCCTTGCCCTCTGTTACTGATTTCCCCATTTGGCTCCCTGTTACAATCCAAGAAGTGTCAACACTAATAGAAGAGCTCAAGGGAGGGAAATCCCCTGGCCCTGATCTCATTATTCCAGAGATCTTGAAGTCACATATAGATTGGTGGGCTCCTCTTTTGGCCTCTCTATTCACACAAATCAACAATTCCAGTCTCATCCCCAATTCCTGGTTGACCGCAGTGGTGGCTACCATTTACAAAAAGGGTGATCCTACTGACCCAGTGAATTTTCACCCTTTTAGTCTTCTGTCAGTTATCAGGAAACTCTATGCCAAGCTGCTACTAGGAAAGCTTCAAACTTGGCCAATACGTTATTGTATTTTGGGGGCTGAACAAATTGGTTTTACAAAAGAGAAATCAACACTGGATCACACCCTGGTTTTATACCATTCTAGCCAGCAAATATTCAGGTAGCTCAAAGTATAAACTCTATGCTGCCTTTATTGATTTAAAGGTGGCTTTTGAAACCATCCACTCTGTACTAACCTTGCTGCCCTAGGTATCAATAATAGACTTCTCTACCTAATAAGATAACTACACACAGGAACCAGTTGTGGTGTCAAATACTCCTCTGAAGGTCTTATGACAGATTCCATCTCCACTTCCAAAGGGGTCAAACAAGGTTGTGTTCTTGCACCCACTCTTTTTAGTGTTTAGCTTAATGACCTCCACTTAGCCCTCTCTGCAGTTAACAGCCACACCCCCAAATTGGCTTCAATACATGTCCCAATTCTGCTATATGCAGATGACATGGTTCTCCTCTCTCGTTCTAGAGCTGGCCTTAGAAAATTATTAAAGTGTTGTGCAGACTATTGTGATTCTAATAGGGAAAACCAACTATGGGAAAACCAAGGTACTGGTCTTTGCCAGACATCCAAGGGAGTATAAATGGAAAATAAATAACCCCATAGTTGAACAGGTGAACTGTTTTAAGTACCTTGGTCTCCTGTTCTCTTACAATCTCTCATGGGTGCCCCATAGAAAGACAGCAACAACAAGGTCCTCCAATAGCACTTCTGCAATCATTCAGGGTTTTTTTACAGCAAAGGCCACTCCTTCGTACTCGCAGCTCAAAAATCTTTAATTCAAAAATTGAATCCCAGCTCTTATATGGCATCCCAATTTGGATTCAAGCTGTTAATCATTCTCTGAATTCTCTTCAATCTAAATTTTTCCACAAGGTCATGGGACTCCCTAATTGTGTCTCCTTTGCTGCCCTTTGTCTGGAGCCTGGCCAAATTTCTTTTGAATCAAAGGCTTGGATCATGGCTTTTAAGTTTTGGCTGTGTATCCATTACTTACAATCTGACCATTCTCTGATCCAATTACTTTTTTCGGATACTCGAGCCAATTCCTGGATTCTCCTGATGGAAAAGAAAATTGAGTTTATCGGACGCCTTATCGATTCACTGTATTCTTTGTCCTGTTCAGAAGCCTTTAAACTCATTAAGGGACAATTATTGGACAGGGAATTTTCTCATTTATACACAGCAGCTATGAAAACCTGTTCACCCTTACATTTCTCAATCTCATTTGACCAGGGACAGATGGCTCATTATCTGTACTTTTTAACTACCCCAGGTTTAAGGTGAGCTCTCACACTTGCAAGATTTAACATTTTTCCTTTTGCCCTTCTCCAGGGGAGGTTCAATAAACCTTAGCCCAGTGGTGGCGAACCTATGGCATGGGTCCCAGAGGTGGTACTCAGAGCCCTCTCCGTGGGCAGTGTAGGTAATCCTGTTAAGTGCTGTTAAACCCCACTGATTTTCATGGGAAGAACTTAAGCATGATCCTTTACTTGGGAGTAAGCTCAGTTGCTGGCAATGGCTTGCTTCTGAGTAAACCCTCCTAAGGTCGAGATTCACCCATTGGAAGAGTTGCATGGTTGCTTCAAAGCAAAGCCACCGACTACCACCAAGCTTACTCCCAAGTAACGCATGCCTTGGAGCCAACCGTTTTTTTTTCTAAACTAAAACCTCAGTATTCAGGTTAAATTGCCGGGTTGGCACTTTGTGATAAATAAGTGGGTTTTGGGTTGCAGTTGGGCACTCGGTCTTGAAAAGGTTCGCCATCACTGCCTTAGCCCATCAATTGCTACACTGCTCTAGGTTTACAGGAATTAGAGCTAGATCAGGGGTAGGGAACCTGCGGCTCTCCAGATGTTCAGGAACTACAATTCCCATCAGCCTCTGTCAGCATGGCCAATTGGCATGCACAGTATTTGGGGCTGATGTAGGAATGGGTGGAGATGATGATGTATGAGTCTGAAATTGCATGAGTCTGAAATAGTTCCTGAACATCTGGAGAGCCGCAGGTTCCCTACCCCTGAGCTAGATATTGGAATCTTTCTCCCCAGTTTCAAACAAAGCTAACAGATCTGTCTAGATTATTATTGCTTTTAGATAACCCAGATTCTGTTTTTTCTCATTCGGCAGTGAACTTTCTTATGAAAATTATGCACATTCGACTGCGATTTTATTCCTTTATGGTTATTTTAATTTTTTTAATATTTATTTGCTTTTCTTTTATGCCAATAAAGGCTAGTAAGTGAGAATGTGATGCTCTGCAAGTTGCACAATAAGTACTACTGGGCCAAGCAATTAACAGCTGTTAGCATCCCAGTGCAACATGCCTGTTTGTTGTCTTCTAATAGAATGTTGGCAAATTCACTGCCTGCACCCAGCTAGGGCAGGAAACATGTCTGTTGCTGTACTTTGCTCAAACTACAAGAAATGCTGTAGGGGTATATTACAAGTAGGGGTATATTATCTTGTGCTGATTAACACAAGGTTCTTCATCAGGCAGAATACAAGCAAATTAATTCATCATCTAGCAGAAAATGAGGAGAGCTATCTGCTAGAATAAGATATGCTATCTTGAAGCAAGGGTTTATCACTTCATCTGGTACATTTCCATGACTGCAGGAACATGGAATGGTGTATTTTGAAAACAATGAATCTGGGAAGACAAGAAGGGGGAGGAGAAACTTTCTGCATTTACTGCCAATGGGAGATTAATTAATACACTCATTTTATTTGAAAGCCTGGATGTACCTGTCTTCCCACTGAGATATCCACAGTGCAATCGGTGGTAATTTAAAAATCAATTTCTCTTCTGTAGTAATTAAATGTGTCCACTTAAACCGATATAATTGATAGTGCCTCCAACTAATTTTAAACCAGGAACTCTTAAGGGATTCTAGAGATTAACGGATATGAACCAGAGGTTTCTGCTTTTTACTTTCAAGAATATCAATGACAAACTATTGGTTGTGGACTTGGATTAATTAAACTAATAGGTTTTGTACACTGAAATTCAGCAGTTCCTACCTATTTATTTTTGAGATACATTTCCATTAGAACCAAATGCAAACAACTAAACATACTGTTCACTGTTCCTGTGCATCGTGAACATCTCACTCCGGTTGCCTAGAAGGAATAGTAGCTGTGGCATCTTGCACACAGCAAACAGGGCTCTAGTGGGCATCTTGGTCCTCTTACCTCTGAAAGCAGCCCCCTAACTGTACAGGGCTACACTAGCAGAAGGACTTTGGGATCATCGTTTAAGATTTTAGGATGGACCCCAATTAATGAATAGTAGCTAGACCTCCACTAAGGCTTTCTAAAAAAAAACCCCATGACTGATGGAGAATCAAAGGGCAAAGCCTGTTGCCAAAGTAAGAAGGTCTCTCTTATCCTAACCCTGTGTCCTGGGTGAGCCTGCTGTTTGTAGGCAGCATGTATTAAAAATCTCAAAATCAATCTGCTACTGACATTTGCCATGAATAAAAGAGATGATTGTTTTTCCCTCTTAAAGACTCTGATGTTTGTTATTCGTTTAAAAGAAATTGTAATGCCTGTTGTCCAAGCTTTGCTGCCTTGGGAAACTCATTTGGGTGGAACGGTAGCATAGAAATATTTTAAATAAAATAAATAAGTGCAGAGTGTCCATTTTTGCAACTCCATCTCTGATCCTCTAGCATCTGAATTCACCACAGCAAGTGCTATGAGGATCAGGCATGTTTAATTCAAACAGATCCTGCTGTTTGTATATTCTGAATGTCTATGCATGCCCTAGGATTCATTAAATACCCATGTTCCCCCAGGCAGTTCATTGTTATGCACCAGAAATTACCAAGGGGATGATTTATTTTTATTTTTTTTAAAAGGTGAGGAACAGCAGGTTTGTGCTAATGCATAATATTTGTGCCAGAACACTTTAAAGAATATAACATTTAGATCAGGAATTGACACATGATTTTGCTTTAAATTTCAGTAATATTAGCACAAGAACATTATCATTCAAGTCATATGGCTTATATAAAAGTATAAAATAACCTTTAGAGGCAATCCATGCAGCAGACAAGTTCACAGTTCATGAGGAATCCTGTGTCCTGCTTCATACACTCCCAGCAACAAGAACATGTCCTTCCACTGCTTTGTATATTCTTCCAGGCAGACTACGCAAAGCGCAAGCCACTAATATCAAAAGCTGCCATTTATGAAGCATGCCTGAGATCATTTTTCTTCACAAATGTAAAGAAATCCTCTCAATGCCAGAAGGATGGGTATGTGATCTTTCAGGCTGTCGTATTAGCCTCAGATTTTAGAGATCTGACTTCAGATCCTTGCTGAACTATGTTGCCAAACTCTATCCTACACAGAATTCCTGTTCCTTAGGCATTCTGAAAGATGGGGCTGTTTTACAGATACTTTTTATTCTGCTGCAGAGATATCTTCTGTTAAATGTTATCTTCCCTGTGTGTCTTTACAAGATAGAAAGGGGGGGGCGGGGAAACTGGAGATGTCCGCATACTGATGACTGTTATGTGATTAATTTCCATCTTAAACAATAGAAATAATCAAGATTTGCATAATGGATATAAGTCAAGAAATTATTTTAAGTTCCTGAAACAGGAGATAGTGTGGTGATCAATCTTAGACAGAGGTCAGTTAGAGCCTAGTCCTAACTCAGTCAAGTCCAGTTATTTGTCTACATATATGATTCTACTGATATCTATGGGCAGCCCAATCCAGATGGGTGGGGGCAGAATGGCTATAGGAGATGGTGTGAGCTTGCACTTATACAATTGCCCCCCCAGGCTAGTGTAAGTGTTACTTATGCTTGCCAGGAGAGCAAATAGGGAGGTGGGCAGCCTCCATAGAGCTCCACAGCACTTGGTTTGCCTCCAGCTGCCTCTTCCAGAGTTGTGTTGGCCTTGTACACCAGCATAACTGGGCGGCAGCCCAGGGGTATTCCCAGAGGCAGAGCTAACATTAGTTGACTCCCACTAGACGTTCACCACAGGAATGCTGGCAGTGGGGAGGACAGACTCCTTTTTCCCCTATGGGGGGGCTTCAAGTGGTGGGGAAATGTTTTGTTTCTTCTGCCTCCCTGTGCCTTCTGAAACCTCTGTAGCCAGCCGGGCAGCATGTGAGCAGTTATCTAGATGATGCTGTTAAACTACCATATTTTCTGTTAACCATGAAACTATATGACTTTATTGTTTAGTCTATAGTCTTTTTCTTATAGATAACATCAAAAACTAGCAGAGATGTGGGAGAGGCTGGTAGAGTGGTCAAGATTACACCTTTTAATGAAGATCTGTCTACATATCATGGCAGAATCATTACATGCTGAAGTGTGGACCGGGCCTTTCCAGTCCAGTGGATGCCTCTGGACACCCTAGTAGTGGACAAAAGGACCTCGTTTGCTTCAAGAGCTGGTTACCTGTTTCAAACTACAGTATAACTAATCACTTCAGTATTAGGTTAGAAGAACTTCTGATTCTCTGATTCTTTTAAAAAGTAGTGTCAACTAAAATGAGAAATACTCCTGTATGTAGTGCTCATAAATATCTGTGCTATTTTTTCTGGCTAATTTAAATCCATTTGCATGTAAATTTGGGATAGCAGAGGTGTGATTTAATGAATGCTCTGCTACTCTACAAAAGCATTATTTAGCAGTAACTTGATTTCTAGCATTGCCAGACTAAAGAGTGAGAATCCAGGCAAGCAGTAAATTTTGTGCTTTCCAAACTCATTCCACAGGAGATGCGATTTCTGACCAACAGTTAGCATAATTTTATGGTAATCAAATGCAGCCTTGCTTTTGAGCACTTAATCATCTCCTGCTGAACAAGATAAAAATCTTCCAATATTTCGTACACCATATGCCTAAGGTCAATTACAGATAAGTGATTCCACAAGTTTCTGGTTCAGAAAATTTGTGAACGCTGGGACATAGATTCTTGGACTGGCTCTGTGGTCTTTATGTAGGCAAATCTCCTCCAAATCTGCAAGTGATGTTCTGAAAAATGTTGGAATTCAAGTAAAGAAAAGAATACACATTTAACAGCCAGAGGGAATGCAATATTCATAAGCCGTCGATTAGGGCACAAGTTTTTTTACTGCAACAAAAGTGCCTCATAGTTTAAGTTTTCTAAATTTTATTTTTTAAAACTACTTTAAGTCCAAATTTTACATTACACATTTCAAATTGCAGTTTAATTACACATTTCAAATGTTGATAATTCCCAGTTCTAGCCCCCAAACACCCTGTAATGTCATTCAACTGTTAGCAACAGTTTCATTATATTTATACTATCACCATTCAAGTCACCTTTCTGTTCTGGATAACTTTGGTCCAGGCTGGTTCAGATACAGCCCTTAAGAAGCCCTAGGCATTACGTTAGCTTTCCTGTAACAGATCTTCAGCTCCCAGCAAGAGTATACCTTGTAGTTCTTTACTATATAGTGAACAATTACCCTATTAGAGCACCTTGTTTCAACTTAACTAACTTTAACACTAACTCAAAAGAAAATTATACCCTTTCTTCCTGCTACATAGATAATTAGAGGACGTTAATTACATGAGTCTATGTCATGGTCTTGTCAGCAGATTCACTCTCCCCAGGGTACTTGCCCCAGGGGAGGGGTGATTCCATCAGCGTACAGCCATCGAGCTTTCCCAGCACTGGGATGCTGTGCTGAATGTTGCTCCAGCATCTCAGGGCTCCTGCTGCTGCCAGTGTAGCGGGACGGGCTGAGGGTATGGCCACGGAGGAGCTGACATTAATTGACTCCCTCCCAGCCCTTGCTGGCATTACGTTGGCGGCCTAGGCCTCAGACTGCCAAAAAAGTGATTTAAGTCCATTCAGCCAAATAGAGGTTTCTTGGTGATACCTTAGTATCAGTGCCACAGCCTGCCGTTAGTCTCCCATATTTACAGGTTTTTTTAAAAATCATCTTTCAATAACAGCTACTTATCCCATGGGATAAGCTACCTTCTTGGGTAGTCATCTTATAACTTTGAACACTATACAAAGTTACCTACACTTGAAAAATCTTCTTAAAATACATAAAATCTGTTAGTTAATTCTTGCTACTTTTATTACAACAAAGTATATTTAAAAATAGTGATTATAACTTGCAGCCTGCAGGAACGGCTACGACTGCTGCTGCTGCTGCTGCAGCAGCAGCTTCTTCTTCTTCTTCTTCTTCTTCTTCTTCTTCTTCTTCTTCTTCTTCTTCTTCTTCTTCTTCTTCTTCTTCTTCTTCTTCTTCTTCTTCTTCTTCTTCTTCTTCTTCTTCTTCTTGTCAAGAACAGCAACTGTTTCCCCCTATATTCCTGGACCTATCTGTGACACTTCCAAGCTGCAGCCCCTGCACACTACCCTTCTGTTTCAAATTTCTGCAATTCAAATCCTATTGCATTATTTATTGGGTGTCGCATCCTATAGATTGCACTGAATTCAGTATAATCCCAGTAAGACGACTATAAACAATGTAAAATATGTCAATTGCTTAATTTTTTTTTAAAAGTCCAATGTTGTGGAGAAACACAGCTGCAGGGAGCCAAGGCAAGGACAATCCTAGCAGGGTTGAAAGCATTTGCAAAATGCACACTTCCCATCTACGCTGCATGCAAACATTCTTTCACTGTGATCTTTCCAAAACATCATGCCCGACCATGTCTGGAAACTACAGGTATGGGGTGATTAGGAAAGATGTTGTGTGGATGCTCCAAAACAAAAATCCCAGTGGGCTAAAACAGGAGGTAGGAACAGGAAGTGGCAGAGTACCATTTAGCCAAATCACAGAATCTTAATACCATTCAAGGCTAAAGGATAAACTTGTCCTGTGTAGTTGTAAGAACAAGGATACACTCTGGAAGCAAAGGAAGTTTACTCCACTATTGCTGGGCAGCTGGTGCTGGACCAGCTGCTTCACACCTCTCCTACCAGAGCAACACTCAAACTCCTCATTGCAGGTGCCACGCCATGCAAAAACATGGCCCGTCTATCTGATTACACGCCCTTCCTTGGTCTGCCCTTGCAGACATAGTACACAAGTGTGGAGGCCACCCAGTTGGCATGCCCTGCAAGATATATCTTTATATTGGAAAGGTATTGTGAAAGATAATCCCACAGGAGAATAACGTCACATTCCTGTGTTAAATTCTTGTACCGCTTGTTGCAGTGGTTAAAACATTAGAGCACAGCATATGAAGGTACAGCCTTCCCCCACCATCACTTGTTGATGCTGCAATCCTGTGCATACTTATGTGACAGCCAAACTTCAAAAAATAAATGAATTGCTGTAGAATGAGGCTACAGACTTGTTTTGATGCCTTCCCTGAACCCTGGCCTTTTGGTTTCCAGTTGGTGAGTACAGTGATCAGCATAGCCTCCTTTGGTTATATGTGGGTCATTTGCTCTGACTCGGGCCAATTATTCACTGGTCCTCTGCTCCACAGCGAGGGTAAGTTTCCTGCAAGACAGAGATTTCTGTACTGATGTGATTCCATTTGTGACATTGAAATCCCAGAAGCCCCACAGTTTGAAAGAGTGAGAAAACCCTGATGTTTCTCCCTTGCACCAAGGTTTCACTCCTTCTGGGTCAGTCCAACACGAGATTGAAGATTGTCAGATTTTTTTTTGGAGCCCTTTGAGGGTAATATTGATATTCCTTATATTGATATTATGTGGGCTGTAATAATTGTTTTTGCTTTTTTTTAGGGAAATGCCAGCTGTCAATCCCTGCGAGATGTAGAGGGGGAGAGATAATCTCCCCCCCTCTTCTCACAGGGATCAACATATGGCATTTCTTTAAAAAAACAATGATAGCAGCCTTCACAATATTGATATAAGGAATATTGATATTATATTTAAAGGGCTTTAAAATAGCCAGCAATCTTCAATCTTATGTTGGACGGGGGAGCAACCTGGAAATGGGGGCAGGCAATCCACATAAGCCATGCAGCAGGCTTTGCACATCACTCTAGAGAGCCTGGTTTAGGGGCATAGAAGAGTTTGTAATCCAGGAGTTTGCTCTGGGTTTTAATTTCCATCTGGCAAAAAGAGAACTGGAAAGGCTTCTCTTCTGCGTGTGTGAGTGGACAGATTTTTTAAGTGTGTTGACTGCCGGAAAGATTTACCACATATGTAGCACTTAAATGGCTTCTGGCCAGCGTGGATGAGCAACTGCAGATTCAACTCAGACTGTGAAGGAAAGATCTTACCACCTGCCTGGCATATATTTATGTCCTTCCTTCTGGTGCTGTGCAGATGATCAGACCTCATGCACTGATGTTGCAGTTTTGCTGAAAAGTGTTTCTGGCAAATGGAACAACAAAACATCCTGTGCTCAAGTCTCTCTCGCCTGTCACATCTTGCTCAGCATCACCCTGATAGATCTCATCATGAAGCTGTTGATGCCTTTGGACTATAATTACGTTTTTCAAGTTCTAGTGACAAAACTCTATACTTAAAAGGCAGCTTATGAACGAGCTGATGTCTTTCCAGATGGACCAACTGCCTAAAAGTTTTGCAACATGCACAACACTCGTGTGGATTTTGGCCAGTGTCTAGCTAGTTTGGACAGAGATTCAAACTGTTTGCAGCAGATGTCACACAGATATGGCCTTTTCCTGGGTATTTGGCTAGCTGCTACATATTGCTGAAATTTTAGCATTTTGTACAGCAAACTGTATTATATGTATTTTGTCAAGTTCTTTAGCAAAACACTTTCTGCTGGAACTACCAGCAGTATACTGTGAAAAACAGATAGGGCAACAAGATTATTACAACAGGAGGTTCCCTAAAGTCCAGGTATTCCTGCAGTAGTAGGAAGAAAAAGAATTTAGTTTAAATGCACTAGGTTTTCTTCAACCAAACACAACTTGACCCTAAGTACATTTACTCATAAACAAGCCCTACTGTGTTTAATGGTCCTTATTTCTAAACATATGTGCTCATAAACCAGAAAATCTGTAAGCGTAACATTATTTTTTATATAGTAGCTAGCAAATCTTAGATGCTCCCCCCTAAACATTTACAGTCATTTCATGAATTTTATGTTTTCATAAGTCAGTGTACATGTGGAGATAACACACATCCAATATGTTCATTTAAATAGCAAAAGCAGACCACATTCTATAAACCACAGAATTCTTGAAACCCCCAAACCTTCTTTGGAGGTTTTTAAGCAGAGGCTGGATGGTCATCTGTCAGGGATGCTTTGTGTACTCCTGCATGACAGGAGGTTGGACTTGATGGCTCTTGTGGTGTCTTCCAACTTTATGATTCTATGATTCCAGATTTTACAGCTTGGAGGTTGAATAAAAATCAAACCAATCAGATGAGTTTGCCATGGGGCTAGTAAACAAACACCTTCTCCCACGCACAAGCTCAGATGTTAATGAATTTAAATGTGCCCTCCTAAATTCTTGGAGCCTTGAAACTGCTATAGCTGTGGTATGACTGGCACTTGGGTTACTTCCCATCTTTCTTATCTGAGTATCTGAAGCTATAAGCAGGGCTGGATTTATCTATAGGCCTGGCAGGCTGAAGCCTCAGGCCTCAAAATCTAGGGGGCCTCCGGGCAAGGTTCATAATGTTTTTGACACTATCATAGGCCTTTCTAACATGCTGTCGTAATACACTGTAATCTCTAAACAACCCTTCAGCAATTTTCCTTGTGTAACTCTGAGTCCACTAGGGGAGCTAGAGTTAGGATATTACCCATAAGGGGGAAAAGGCATAATCTTCTCAGATTGACTGCAGCATGAAGCTGTAGGTAGCTCCACCAAGAAGGACTCAAACCTTGTTATAAACATATTCATATTCTAGGTATAAGAATTTCTTATACTGATTGCTAGAAGGGGGATGTTTATATTAATTGGCTATTAGCCTGTATTTTTATTCCATGCTTTATTTCATGAATTATTCCATGCGCTGGTCACTCCTTAAATTTGGAGGGCCATTCAGCTGTTGACTGCTGCTTTGATGTAGTTAACTGTTTTGGCATTATCAGTGAAATTTATACCTTCTTTTCATCTTCCACAAAGAAAAAGGCCTCAGTCAAAAGTACTTAAATATCTGTCAGACACTATAGGCACATGCAAAAGCCACAGAAACAGTTTTGGAAAGTTACAGTTCTATCACTCAGTCATTTGTACTCTGACGTTATTGGGAAGGTAGTACCAGGCTTCAAGATAACAACAATCTTTGCAGAAAATGGAAGAACTGGAATTTGTGTTCATGCTGCATTTTTGGGCCCATTTTCTCAAGGTCAGCAAAGTCATTCAGAAATCAGAACTGTTATTGAGTACTTGTGCAAGTTTGTACAGTTCAGTTCAGAATTTTTAAACAAAATTAGAGAAGATTTTGATGAGCTCGAGCAACAAGCAAAAGCCACCTTGCCAAATGTTAACTACAGAACTATCACAAGGAGACAAAGAGCAAGGAAACGACAAGGAAATGATGGAAGTACACCTGGTCCTGACGCCTGAGATGAACTTTCTACAAGAGATAAGTTTAGGATTAAATCCTTTATTCCTATACTAAATGCACTTGAAGCCAGTTTAAGAAGAGCTACTGTGTACAGTGATATTGCACAAATGTTTTCATTTCTTGCTAATCTGACAGCAGTAAAGCAAGAAAGTCAGCAAGGTGTTGAGCTTCAGATGGCCTTCCCTACCATGGAAGCAATCTTGCAGCTATTTCTTAGCTTAATGGTCATTAATTGCTTGGGAGAGAGATCTTTTTCAAACTCAAAAAAATTAAAAATGAATTAAAGGCCACCATGTCTCGAGAGAGGTTGTCCACACTGAGTATTCTGTGTATTGACAGTGCCAAACTTGGACAAACAAATTTTCATGAACTTTTGGATTATTTTGCTATGAGGTTTTTAGTCTTAGTGTATTTGATTATTGTAGTTTCTTGATTTCTTAATATGTATTTTAAAACTGACTGTTTAATTATAACATAAAGTAGAATCTAAAAGTGTCACACTGTCATTGTCAGATAGTCATGATCATCTTATTAATACTTCCCAGGTGATAAAATTTGTAAGCTCAAGGTTTTTGGGTTTTTTAAAGAATATAACAGTAACCTTAAAAATTCATTTCCCTAAAAATTCCTGCTTATTCCCCAAAGGTTTCCAAAGTTTGGTTATGGCAAAACTTTTTCACAGTGTTAATTTTAACATTAATGCATTTTTAATCACTATTGTATTTAACAATAACATCTTATGTCTATCCTTTAGAGAAGGAATTGTGAATTGTGGCACTTTAAACACCTATCATCATCCTCGGCTTCACTCAACTTTAAAACACTCTTTCATCTTCTTCTAGTCGTGAGGGTTAGGAATTGGGAGGGGGGCCTCACAGTTGAAACAACCTACCGGTAGGACCACTCTTCATCGAAACTCAACCCTGACTACAAGCAACTTGACCTAGGTTTTCAGAAAAATAAACTTCCATCTTTTTAGGCCTCAGCCTGAATCATTATTTGAATCAAACAAGATACTGCTTAGAGAAACCAATTTCTTGAAATCATTAACTCCAAAGTAGGGCATTTCACCCACCAGAACTCAAGAAAATCCACCAACCAAAGAACTCCATCAAAACACTTCCATGAATAAGTATCAAAGGAGAAATGCCAAAGAAGACTGTTGCTTCCTTTGAGTCCCAGGAGGGGATCAGCATTTATGTTGTACCTTACCGGTGCTATTGAGTGTGAACAATTTTTTGAAACAGAGCAGGTGTTGGATTTGCATAAGTGTGAGGGAACAAAAAATGACAAAGCTTAATATCTTTAGATTTCAGAAGTTAAGTAGAATCAGCTTGGGTTAATATTTGGATGGGCAACTCCAAGGAACACCAGGGTTGTGACATAGAGGCAGACAATGGGAAAGCACCTCCAAACATCTCTTGCCTTGAAACACCTATGTTGTTCCCATAAGTCAGCTGTGACTTGGTGGCACTTGCCTCCTTAATGGACCTACCACTCCAAAGCCAGCATCAAAACAAAACTTGTGAAGAAATTTAGATCAGGGCAACTTTGTCATAATCAAGGAGGCAGCAATACAAAGGAATGGTGACCTGCTATGACATTATCTCAGCAAAAGTGAAAAGAAACGCAAGATTCTGAAAATAATCTCAAAGATATGCTTACCTGTGAAAGTGTGTTAAGAAGGGATGACTCAGTGCATAATAAAGATGATTTGCTTTATGGCTCATCAGATGATGAGTTCTTTGATAATCCAGAAATACTTCAATGCGCTTTTTCAGCTTGCAGTAGAAATATACATAATAGACACAAAATGTGCAAATGTGACAGATGTGGGAAAAAAACTTCCCTTCTTCTTCCAAGCTTCAAAGGCATTATTTTACTCACATAGGACAGAAGCCCTTTGGCTGTACTCTTTATGTGAAGATGTTTAGACAGTCAGCCCACTTAAAAAGTCATCAGCTCACCCATACTGAAAAGAACCTGCATGCCAGGTGGGATCTGAACATCTAAACATGCTTGTCAGTTTTCTTGAGGATTGCTTTGAATTTAAATCTCATCTCTTCAGCCTTTAATTTACGCATGGACACTTTTTCAGTCACCTAACTTTCAGGAATCACATTCAAACCAAGTAGCTGAAATTGAGGTGGAGTCCAATGACTCTGTTTTGAGCAAGGATAGAGAAAACATTAACAAAAGGCTGGGAATGGACCAAAGCCCAAAAATCATGACGATGTCATAATTTCCCCATAGAATCACAGAGTTGGAATGGGTCATGCAGGCTACCTAGTCCAACCTCCTGCTCAATGCAGGATCAGTCTTGAGCATTCCTGACAAGAGTTTGCCAAGCCTTTGCTTGAAGACTGCTGGGTGGCGGGGGGGGGGGGGGGCTCACCTCCTCCCTAGGCAGCCGATTCCACTGTTGAACTACTCTCACTGTAAAAAAAATTAAAATTCCTAATCTCCAGATGGTACCTTTCTCCCCATAATTTGAACCCATTATTAGGAGTTCTATCCTCTGCTACCAACAGGAACAGCTCTCTGCCCTCCTTTAAGTGACAACTCTTCAAATACTTGAGGAGATAAATCAGGTCCCCCCTCAATCTCCTCTTTTCCAAACTAAACATTCCCAAGTTCCCCAGCCTTTCATCATAGGGTTTGGCCTCCAAAAAGAAGGTGATAGAAAATAGTTAGGAGTCTTTATTAGTGTAGTGTCTACTTAAGCACCCTCTAAACTTGACATATATTATGTACTGTATATAGAACAGAAGTCAATTGAACTCTTGGTTTGTGGCAAAACATTCAGAATGCGCCCTCGCCCCCGCCCCCCCGAGAAGGATTCACTTTACCTACTTTAAATAAAGATCTTAAAGAGAAGAATATTGACCATTTCACTAAGTGAAATCATAGTATTTTGAGCCAACCTTTTTTCCCCCAGTGTTTGCCAGAATTACCGTATATACTCATGTATAAGTCGATTTTTTCAGCACATTTTAAATGCTGAAAAAGCTCCCCTCGACTTATATGCAGGTCATTAAAATTTTATTTTGTGTTTTTACTTTGCCGGCCAGCAGGGGGGGCAGTTTTTTATGCTAGCAGCACCAAAATTTCAGGGTACCCTCAGAAGATGCTCCTGATGATACCAGCCAGGTTTGATAAAGTTTGGTTCAGGGGGTCCAACGTTATGGACCCCCAAAGGAGGTGCCCCCATTCCCCATTGTTTTCAATGGGAGCTATTAGTAGATGGGGCTACCCTTTTGAGGGTTCATAACTTCGGACCCTCTGAACCAAACTTCACCAAACCTGGCTGGTCTCATCAGGAGAGTCTCTTTATGATACCAGCCAGGTTTGGTGAAGTTTGGGTCAGGGGATCCAAAGTTATTGACCCCCAAAGGGGATGCCCCATTCCCCATTGTTTACAATGGAAGCTAATAGTAGATTTTCCATTTCTGATAATATCCCTCTTAAAATCGAAATTGGGTTACATTTGGACATACAGATGATGAGGAGGAATCCAGTTTTGAAGGATTTTTACTCTTGTATTTTAGCTTGGTTGCTGGTTGAGCTAAGGTTTTTGTACTTTTAAAGTTATTGTTGATACCATATTGTTCTTGTTGACCCTCTTTTCCACTTACAGAGCCAGTTTACTGTTTTTCTTTGAAATAAATATTCAAAAACATTTAACCTACTGATGCCTCAATTGATGTAATTTTATTGGCATCTATTTTTATTTTTGAAATTTACCAGCAGCTGCTGCATTTCCCACCCTCGACTTATACGCGAGTCAATACGGTTTCCCAGTTTTTTGTGGTAAAATTAGGTGCCTCGACTTATATGCGGGTCGACTTATACACGAGTATATACGGTAAATGGTTTTTAAACAATTTCAAATAAAAAGTTCTCTTCTAAATTTTTGTGGGGTTTTACTGTGTGGAATTCTGGATGGATATTTAGAACATATGTAATTAGCAGTTCCTATGTTTGACCCAGAGAAGAAATAAAAACAGAAGATAAAATTATTTGATTCATTTCTTCTAAGGTATGCAAAAATGTCAAAAATGCCTAAGGATGGCCATTTTCTCATAAGCTTTGGTACAAAGAAACCTGTCAAATACTTTTAAATAATAAGCATGAAAATTTAAAACATGAAGCCGTGTAGACAAAGAAATAGACTAACCATGGGTGCTTATGTCAGACGGGTTGCAGGGCTTTTATGAAATGTGGGACTGGTTAACTGAAGTAACTGAGGCAAACAAATTCCAAAGCAGCAAAAGAACTAGAAAGTGGTCTGGAGAAGCAAGATGAGGCTGGAAGGTCTGAGCACAGGAGTTCCAAACAGCAAACCTGTCTTACTATTCTGGCCAGGCCAAGAAACCAAAGGCTAGCTGTTCTATATCTATTTGCCTTGAGATTTTTTTTTCACAATCTGTCCACTGATAATGCTGATATTGGGAACTCAGAGGACTTGAAATATCTGGTCCCAACAGAATGATACATCTAATAAACAATGTGATAGGGCTGGGACTGTAGGAACTTGAAACAAAGCAATCATCTGAACAAAACATAAATATTAAATATATGTATCATTTTAGCATTTATGAGGGACTTGTAATAGCTAAAAATGTTTGGATACATACATTCAATAACTGAAGATTTTTATGCAAGACTAATATGCAAGTGAAACCAGAGGCTTTCCTTTTGGATCTTATGGACTTACAGTTTGAAAAAATATATGGAATTTTGTTTTTATGTATTGTTTTACATATTTTATATCAGGAGTGAGATTATTAAATGTGCAAAAATAAAAAAACTTCATCTATATCTACAATAGAAGAATGGTTTGTGAAGATATTGGAATTGGCTAAGTTGGTTAAGCTTACTTCTTTGACTAGAGAAAAGCATTTATCTAATTAATAGATAACTGGAAACCCTTCACAAACTTTTTGCTTAAAACAGAAAAAATGAACTAATGATTTGTGGATTTCAGGACTAGGAGAATAAGAAAATTGGTATAATAGAGAAAAGTATTAATCTTAATTAATTAATAAATAATAATAAAGAATTAACTGAATTATAATTTCATAGTTGTAATTTTAATTGTAATTACGGAGCAAATGGTAAATCTTTAACTGTGTTTGTATTTGGTGCAAAGGAAACAACACATTTTCCTGGAGCAATCTTTCATGCTATAACCTCCTTCTGAAAAAATAACGTTCTACATAATTTGTGAAATGCCAGATGCTTAGGAGCCTTCCACGGAGAAGTCACATGCATATTTACATCGTGGCACCTATAGAAGGTCTGCTCAGATGAATGAAGTGGTTATTTCAGGACATATGTGGAGAGTAGGTTTTGAAAATAAGACAGTCCAAGGCCATAAAGAGATTTGTACGTGATAGTCAATATCTTGAATTGAACCTTGTAATTGATGGGCAGACAATTAAGTGACTGTGGAATGGGTATAATATCTATGTTCACCTACTGATCAGTTGTAAACCCTGATTGGGTGGAAAGGCAGCATAAAAATATTTTACATGAAACAAATAACTGAGACTCAGCATTCTGCATTAATGGGAGTTTCCATGCTGACTTCAATGGAAGATATATGTAAATGCACTCCATGTGGGGCTGCCTTTGAAGGCGGTCCAGAAGTTGAAGTTGGAGCAGCATGCAACATCTAGTTAGCTAATACATCTGGTTGAACAGGCATCATGCCGGTCCTTAAGGAACTGCACTGGCTTCCAATTCGCTCCCAGGCCCAATTCAAGGTGTTGATATTGACGTACAAAGCCCTAAATGGCTTGGGCCCTGTCTACCTGAAGGAGTGCCTGGGCCAGTATGTGCCTGCCTGGGCACTAAGATCACAAAGGGAGGCACAAGGTGTAGGGGGTGGGGGCATGTGGGAGGGCTTTTTTCATGATTGCCCCCAGGCTCTGGAATAGTTTCCCCTCAGAGATTCACCATGAACCTATCCTTTATGGGTTTGGGTATATGGCAAAGAACAACCTCTTCACCCAGGCATTTGGCTAGCCTCCCAGGAAAGTTCTCCTACAGTTGCTGGTCTGGGGGTGGGGGTGGGATAGGGCATGGGGTTATTTTAATGTGATTTTTATTGCTGTTTTAATTGATATATTTTATTCATGATGTTTTTATTGTAGTTTTTATTTTTAAAAACCTTTGTAAGCCACCTAGAGTTGCTAGTATGAGGTGGGGTATAAATGTAATAAATACATACATAAATAAAGTATAGTTTTGATGGTGCCATGGCATGGATCCAGGTGTCCAGACTGGCTAAGTTCGGGTAGGGGGGCACTAAGCTAAATTGGTAAAATAATCTTCTGAAGTGTCTGTGTCAATAAACCAGTCTATTTACACACACTGATATATAGAGCTTAATTTGAGAAGTTCCTCCCTTGTTCTCTGTCTGCTGTTACTTTCCCAAAATGCAAAAGTAAAAGCCACTAACAAAGTATTTATATTTTTGGCACATTAGAATCTTCCAGACATGACAACAGAAGCCTCCTACATTTGTCCCTTCCTCAGGTAGCCAGTTATTTCTTGAAACTCAAGATAAATATAGTTTTTTGATTAAAGGATAGGAGGAGCAGCAGTGGCGTAGGAGGTTAAGAGCTCGTGTATCTAATCTGGAGGAACCGGGTTTGATTCCCAGCTCTGCCGCCTGAGCTGTGGAGGCTTATCTGGGGAATTCAGATTAGCCTGTACACTCCCACACATGCCAGCTGGGTGACCTTGGGCTAGTCACAGCTTCTCAGAGCTCTCTCAGCCCCACCTACCTCACAGGGTGTTTGTTGTGAGGGGGGAAGGGCAAGGAGATTGTAAGCCCCTTTGAGTCTCCTGCAGGAGAGAAAGGGGGGATATAAATCTAAACTCTTCTTCTTCTTCTTCTTCTAAAAGAACTGTTCACACAAAACACTAAATGTAAGCAAAAAGTATTCTGTCAATAAATAAAAGTGAAAGTCTAATGACTGTCACCTCTGTTTGCAGCACAACTTCCAGACACTAGTTTCTTTTTCCATTGTCACTGTTTTTCCAGTTGTCACTGTTTTTTTCACCAATTTGGAAAATAGTCCTTTTTCAGAAGGATTTTAGTCCACTTTTGATCTCTTCTTCTTGCTGAGTTACACAGTTGTTGCATTTTGATGGCAACTTATTTTAATCTTCAGGTATTTTATTCTTCTTCTGTATTCAAATTATGGATTTTTAAAAGATGTTATATATTGAAGATTTAAAGTTCTACCCCCTCTTTTCATCTGTACTGCAGGAATCAGAATGACAACACACACTGATGACATCTCTGTAATGTTTGTTTTATTTGAATATAGCCTAATGGCTTAATTAAGACAAACAGACCCCCTCCACCAGGAAACAACAGCATTGCAAGGCTGTGTCAGCCAACTCTCTCTAAATGAATATTGTACAACCGGATACAGATCCCCCCCCCCCCTTCTGCTCGTTCCCCCTTAGTTAGAGACTCTTTCTTTCCCCAAGCTTGGATGAGAATTCTAAAGATCAGAGAATGATTTCTAGCTACCAGGAGAACTTTACCTGTCACTTGGTTCCATTGATGAAACATCAGCTAACCCTCCTGGGCTACTGGCAGTTTGTCAGTTTAACAAAGGATGCTATTGCAGATGAGAATAGCAAAGGATGTATCCATAAGAGTAGGATCTAAGAAGTCTCTTTTAGTAGAGTGTCCTGGGGAAAAATATGCTTGAAGAAGTACTTGTATGTAAAGTGGACTGCCATAAAATTGTGAACTGGAGGTACAAATTAAAGTAAGGGGGAAGCCTTAAATTTAAACCAAACAAGCTGAGTAAAGAATCTCATTGCTACAGACAAAACATGTTTTAAAGTGATTCCAACCCAACATTTTCATTCTAAAGTAACATCTTGTGTTAAGATAGTTTCAGAGGGTAGCTATTGTTGGACTACAGATGAACAGCTAAATTCAAATCCAGTAACGCCTTGGAGACCAACAAGATTTTTTGACTACAACAAGCTTTCAAGAGTCAAAGCTTGACTTTTGAAAGCTTACACCCTGGCCTCTAGAGCCATGATGGCGAACCTTTGGCACTCTAGATGTGATGGACTACAATTCCCATCAGCCCCTGCCAGCATGGCCAATTGGCTATGCTGGCGGGGCTGATGGGAATTGTAGTCCATAACATCTGGAGTGCCAAAGGTTCGCCACCACTGCTTTAGAGTGTTACTTGACTCAAATCTAGCTGATCTTGTTAAGAGGCTGAATTATTTTGTTCCAGTATGGGAGGTAAATTTGTATTACCTTTTTAAATTAATAGGTAAAGTCTAGATGGCACCATCTTTATCGCTTTTTGAAATTTGCATTAATTTAGGGGTTCTTTTCTTAACAAAATGTCAATAGTATTGGAACACTAGCACTTTTAAAATGAATAAGATCATGGTATTCCTGTGCAAGATTTCAACAGAGGTGGAACAGCAGAATTAAAATAACTTGGTGATAGAGTCCTGTTGGGTGCAAATTTGACCTGCAAATCACATGAAAAGGAGCCAATTTCCTGTTATGGATTTTCATTTTAAAATTGGATTCAGACACACATGACTAAAATGACTTGATATTGTCTTCAACTGAAGCTCAGCTAGCTGATGTTAGGATGGCAGAAAGGAAATGTGAAGACAAATGGCAGGAGAACCATCTGTGAGTCTTCTGACTAATTGCAAATATATAAATTTCATTTAATTAAACAACCTTTTAACTTATCAAAATTACTATTTCAGTATTAACAACCTATATATTTGTATATATTATCAGGTACTGATTTTGTTAAGAAAAGTTAATATGCTAATGTGCTCCAGTGTTTATCAGATATTTAATAGTAAGGCCAGCACTGAACAACATGTGGTTGTGTGGACACAGTTGGAACTCACATGTAACCCTTTACCAGTGTTCCAAGCCTTGGAAAGTGTTAAAAGGTTTGCAGTAATATACAATTATCACTGAAATGTTTAATGTTTTACATCCATAACTAAAGGTTTGAAGTCTGTCTCCAGTTCACCTGAGTGGGTGGCCTGTGGAGTTCGGTCTAGTACTACATATATTTCCCATGAATTTCAGTGTGCGTTTTACATACCGACATCAAGGGTAGAACATTTTTTCAGAAGTTGTCCTGAATAAATATTTATACACAAACCAGAACAGCACAGAAGGCTCCTTTTAAAGTCCTGAATATTTCAGTAAGCATCTGTTACGACACTGAAGCATCATGCACAGCCAGCCATTACTGTTTAATGAGATAAACAAAGACAGGAACTTCTGCTATTTTAAAAAATATGCACCAATACATTTGACAAATCCCATTTATTTGAGGAAGCTGAATCCAAGAAACTGAGCCAACTAGAAGAGATAAACATTAAATTCATAGAGTTATTTTCTTGTTACCATACAATCGTCACAGAACTGATCTGGTTTATTTGAGCTGGTGGCTTCAACTTAAAACAGAACTTTCATTTGAGCACTACAAATACAGTGGTTAATGGGTCAGACTGGGATCTGTGAAACCCAGGTTCAAATCCCTAGAAAGCTTGTTGGGTGATCTTGGGCCTCTCTCTCTCTCTCTCTCTCTCTCTCTCTCTCTCTGTGTGTGTGTGTGTGTGTGTGTGTGTGTGTGTGTGTGTGTGTGTGTGTGTGTGTGTGTGTGTGTGTGTGTGTGTGTTGGGCCAATACCAGGAATTTTGCGACGTCCAGAGTCCTCTGAGGGAATCAATCGCAGAGCAGGAAGTAGGTCTTGGCCTTGTTCAAAGAGAAGGGACAGTTCCGGATGTGAGGGTTGATATATAGTGTGGAGACGGATCAGAATGTCTATAAATTTGTATTTGATTAAGAAAGATTAAGTTGCATGAACCAAAGATCCAAAGAATCAAGATGGTGCTTCTGTATAGTTAAATGAACACAGAAATGATAATGAGAGATTCACAGGTATTAGTATTTCACTATAATTCTATATTGTGTTAAAATTATGTTTTAACATTTCAAACTGGGGAATGAAAAGGGAAGTTTTATGATCCTAAGGAATGCTGCATAGCTTAAGGACATATCTCTCTCTGGGAGAAAACTTAGAAAAACGGGTTTTTCTTGGAGACAACAAGCTAGTTTTATTGCAGCCCTTTGCATATGGGTAGAGGGCACGCGCTAACAGCATGAGCTAAGGAAACTGACACGTAGAATAAGAGGCTGTCTTACTGTGACCAGGAGACAGATCTATCCAATGGGATTTGAAAGTACATGCTTGTAGCACGTGAAAGAGGTATGGATTATAATACGTGAAACTTAAGGGGATGATTGTGTGACGTCTGTACTCTGTATCTATAAAGACTGGGGTCTTTCATATGGAGGGCGTGTCTCTCACTTGAGAGCACCAGGGCGTGCCTCTCCCTCGGGAGAGTTCACCTTCTGTAACTTTCTATATTCTGCTAAGTAAAAACTGTCTGTTTGTTTCTGATGTCAGATGTCTTTTGCTTTTATTTCTAACATATCTTCTGCTTCAAAACTGCTTCTTGGGTGTTTTCTAACTTTAAGTTTTTCTTAAACTAATTCAGCTGTAGGACCAGAGACGCGGTCCTGGCCCCACAATAGACTTCTAAATGGACAATAGAATTCAAATAATTTAACAACCGGTTCTAGTGGTGGGATTCGAATAATTTAACTGGTTGTTTACAAGCACCATTTTAACAACTGGTTCTATCAAAGTGGTGTGAACCTGCTGAATCCCACCACTGGTGTTGCCTGGTTTCTGGGCAGAGGATCTGATGGTAGTGACTACAGATGCAGGCAAAACGTCAGGAGAAAATGCTACTAGAACACGGCCATACAGCCTGGAAACCACACAACACTCTAAATGAAATGTATTTATATTAATTTCTATTTATTTTTTATTTAAAGTGCATTGATTGCTTTTCTAAAATGTTATTCAAATGTTATTCAAAGCCTTCAGTGGGACTCAGTCAGTCCCTATGACCAAGTCTTCTTCCAACAACAGAAAGACTTCCTTCAACAAAAAAGTAATTTTCCACTGGAGGAAATCTTTCTGCATTGTGGAAAGCCTTAGCAAAGTAATATAGCAGAGATAGCATTCTGAGAAAAATATTAAGTGTTTTATGTTTTGTATAAGTATAGTTTTATCAGTAGAAGGTAAAAATGTTTAAAAGTAAACATGTAAGATATATATTGATAGAGTGAAAGGTCTAAACTTTGCTATTCAGATTGAGAAGTTACTGTATGTTTAGAAGGTTTTTTGTATAAAAAAGTATTTCTTGAACTTGTATTACCTTTATACTATACTGCAAAAGTCACATGGTCTTGAATGTGTCTGAAGCTAGTGGGCAGGATGTTTTGTCAGCTTGCCAGGATCTTGCTAGGTGTTCTCCACATAGTCACTCACGTGACCTGCAAATGAGACATTGTTCCCTCCGCTTTCAGCTTTCAGTTGGAGATTGACTAAAAGTAACTTAGGGCTCTATAGGAAGCCTGCCTACACAGAGGGCTGGTTTAAGATGACTCTAGTCTGGAGAACTGGGTTTGATTCCCTACTCTGCCATTTGAGTTGTGGAGGCTTATCTAGTGAACCAGATTAGCTTGTGCACGCCAACACATGCCAGCTGGATGACCTTGGGCTAGTCACAGTGGTTCTTTGAAGCTCTCTCAACCCTACCCACCTCACTTGTTGTGGGGCAGGGAAGGGAAAGAAGATTGTAAGCCCCTTTGAGTCTTCTTACCGGAGAGAAAGGGGAAATATAAATCCAAACTGTTCTTCTTCTCTTCTTCTTCATTGTAATCAGGTGGGGATGAGATAATGCAGATAATGCACAAAACTCTATAAAAGCAGGAGCTGACTCTTTGCTCCTGGAGTCTGGTCTTTCGAGCCTAACTATGAGATGCCACTTGGGCTCTTGGCCCTGGCTTCTAGCCTTGCTACAAGATGCTATGGGACTAGGATTTTCCCTGGCTTTTGGACTCCTACTGGGACAAGAAAGCCAATAAGCTGTATTTTTGCCTTCTTGTTTTTCAGCAAGAAATAAAATTCCTTAGATAAAAGTCTATTGGAAACTCTAACTGTTAGATAAAGACTGTTTCTATTTGGCTTCTCTTACAAAATTTTGTTATCTTTTATCTATTTCATTCCTGATATGGCTCAAGTTTATACTTATATCTTTAAGTCTCTGGAGTCATTGGTTGGGTTTATGGGCTCCAGGGGTTTTCAAGGTTGACATAGGGCTCTTTAGGATGTGACAGTATTTAGATCTGAACCTGATAAGTAAATGGGATAGGATCCAACTTAGGGTGGGAGTCATAGGATCAAAGTGTTATGAAGCATCTTTTTTCTAAGGCCGTTTCCGCATGGGCGGAATATGGCGGCCTGGGGATGGCAAAAACGCCTTCCCCAGGCCGCCCATTATTCTCGCGACAGGCTGGAGCTGCTTTGCAGCCGCGCCGCCCTCGTGCCGCCCCCCTGGCGCCCGAGCAGCGTTTTTTCAGAGTCGCTGGGAGCGCGCACTTTCCTGAAAACGCCGGCTGGAAGCCGCTGCCGTGCAAACGGCAGCGGCTTCCCGGCGCTTCCCCCCCCCACTCCCTCCCTTCACTTACCTGCTCTCCGGCCCTCCGGCGCGTCGCCGGGGCCTGGGGACACGCCCCCCTGCTCTGCGACACGGAAGCAGGCGCGCAGGGCAGGGGAGGCGTGTCCCCAGGCCCCGGCGATGCGCCAGAGGGCCGGAGAGCAGGTAAGACGACCGGGTGATGGCACCCAGCGGCGCCGTCTTCACGGTTCTTTCTGAGACCGTCCATGAGGACGGTCCCAGCGTCATCGGGTCGGCGTTAGCAACGCCGACCCAAGCCCTTCCGCCTCCGTGCAGAAAAGGCCTAAGAGACTTTGTGTTTTGTTTTCACTTTCCCTCTGATTACAACTATGTTGTATGTTATTATGTTTGTACTGATGGAGGTTAGAAACACTTTGTGAAGTTACTTGTGAGTGCAAATCGAAAATTGTTTTTTTGCCTTCTGTGGGATAACAAAAGGCTAGAAGCATAAAAAGGTCAACTGACTCTGGACACACCCTGCAATTACGCTGGTGTGGATACCTGAATTTCAGTTACACTGGTGCACAGCCATGTATAGCACCTGACAGAGGTATAGTAGTGCTGGGGACCAAGCTGGTATAATTGGCACTTACACCATCATATTTTTTGTCTACTGATAGCAAGAAAGAATGAATGGTTTGGAAGGCTTTTCGTTGAGGGCATATTTAAATTCCTGCTGATCCTTATTTGGCTGGACAGAGACTTTTGATTGCACAGCATTTTAGATAATCCTGAACATCATTTCCCTATCTTAAAATTTTATCGTGGGCAAGGAACACCCTTAGACTAGATACCTTAATTATCAGAACAAGAGGCGCTTTCTCCTACACTCCATACTCCAGTTGGATCTAGTACTGGAGAAAGATATTTTGACCCAGGCCATCTGGCCACATTACACAAGCATTTTTGTTTTCGCAAAAGTGAGATAATTGCTACATTACTTTCAGCAAGCACAGGTGGCTCAGTAAAAAAAAAAAAACAAATCACTCAAAACTTGCAGTTACATCAGATGACCAGCAGATGGGAGAAGCAATCAGACTGCCTGTTTACTATTCTTGAGCAGCAGCCTTGCACTCCAAAGCTGGAAATGATCTTTGACTTGCCAGACACACAGAGGAAAGAAATAAAATACTGTGACACATCTTTAACACCGGTACCAAATTGAAAGCTGCTATGGTGTCTCAAACACAGTTCTCATCTACAGTTCTAATCAGAAACCTTAATAAGTGTTTGGGAGGGGAGCGGGAGGCGGGATGGCACAACTATCAAGGAACTAATATGAAATGCAAATAAATCAGGCAGGATTAGAGAATTCTTTTCACTGCAGTGCTTTAAAATATTATTTTGGTCACTGAATTGCTGTTAGAACAGCAGCTGGAGAGGGTAATGGTTGTAAAAGAATGGGACTTGGTGAATATGGAAAAAAGACGGCTGAGAAGCAAAACACTGAGATTCAGTGAGCAGACTAATGTTGCTTCAGATTTTGCCAATGATTCATTCTTAAAATGATTAGAGAAACAGATAAGTTAACTGCCTCCTGCCAGAAATTAAGAGCAGACAAACAATTCCTTTCTAAACAGCTCTACTCAACAGGGCTGACTCCCAGAATGTTGTCTTAGAACTGCATGTCTTTTTGCTCCACGGTATTTTGCTGAATAGTCAGCTATTTGGAATTGGAGCCAAGGAGGGTTAATTTTTTTTTCTCCTGACTCAACTCACACTTTGTGGATCTCTGTTCTGCTCAAACCAGGTTGCCCAGATTCTAGGCATAACATCTAGTGCCTGGTTGTTAGGGCAATGACTATGGTTCAGCTCCATTCTGATCATAGTAAGTTTCTTTGGCAGTTGTTTGCAAGGTACTGCATGTGGTACCAGTGGAGGAATTATGGTAGTCATAGATGAAAAACAGCATTTCTCCACATTGAATATATTAAGTTTGCCACATATCATTAGGGCAAGCAGGGTGCCAGTGAGCTAGAATACTAGCAATCAGGCCTGCTCCAACCAGGTAGCCTGATTTACACAAGCAAGAGAATGAGGTAGGAAAGCAGGGGGGAAATGACTACTGCAGAATAATGAGAAAAGACCAAATAGGGTTGCCAAGTACCCTCTGGCCACCATCAGAGGGTGAGTGGTAGGGTTGCCAGATGAAGGTTAGGAAACTCCTGTATATTTAGATATGAAGCCTGTGGAGGACTCAGTGGGGTACAATGCCATTGAGTTCACCCTCAAAGTGTCTATTTTCCCCAGGGGAACTGATCTCTGTAATCTGGAGATGAGCAGTAATTGTGGGGATTCCTAGGTCCTGCCTGGAGGCTGGCATCCCTAAAACCAGAGGATAGGGATGGCATCTGCCCACTTTAAGTGGCTATTATCTTGCTGCGGGACTCATGCCATGGGAGCTGGTAGGAGAACAGTGGGGGCCAGAAATGAGAGAACATGAACATGACATCAATGAGTCAGCTAACTCTCTAGAAACTATAAAATATTGCCATTTAGTTTCTCGAGCATGAGTTTCCACACTGACATCACCTCTGAATTTTCACCTGTTTAGGACAATGACAGGTAGCCCAAGGTCGCGTCAGCCCTCTTCAAGGCCCCCAAAGTTCCTTGAAAACATTCTTCAAATGGGGAAAAAAGCATCTCCCCATTTCCAGTAGTGGTGGAGTCTACCATCTCATTCTACAGGATGCATAAATCAGATTAAAGTAGCAGAATCCTTTGGGGACAAAGATCATACCCTCTGCCCTGTAAAAAATACTGCCTACATTATATAAAAGAGGAAATGTTCTTTTCTAGCCTTCACACATCATGTTAATTTACTCCTTAAAGGGATGAACTATGAAAAATGTACTTTCTCAACTACAACCATTTGCTTGGCTTGGCACTCTAGATCCTCCTCAACAACTGAGTCTGGAGCTTGTGGAGGACCTTGGATTCTTTATAAAACTCAGTCGAGATATAGGTTTGGAATCTCCCAGAAATCAGCATGGTGACAGAGAAGCTAGGACGGGAGCCTATCAGCACAATCCTACGGGGAGTTAACTCCAGTGGAAATGAATGGCATCCATAGGTGTCAAACTCACGGCCCTCCAGATGTTTTGGACTACAGTTCCAATCATCCCCTGCCAGCATGGCTAATTGCTCGTGCTGGCAGGGGATGATGGGAACTGTAGTCCATAACATCTGGAGGGTCGCGAGTTAGACTGTGCAATTAGGATAGCACTGTTAATGCTGCCTTTCCGTACTGTGGCCATCCTATTCTTCCTAACCAAGGCCAAAAAAGTGCTTTGCTTTAGCACTCAACAGAACTAATTAAGATTTGGGAGTAAAACAAGGAACTTCTTGGACTTCCCATTTTCATCATGCCGAGGAGCAGAGCTGAGCCAATGAACTAGTAAGCACAGAGCAGACACAACATGCTCAGATTCAGAAGGGAGACAGACAAGACAGTATTTTATAGTGTGCCCAAAGATCTCTGCTGCGAAAGCAATGGATTAAAATTGGTACTCTGTGCTATGCTCTGTCTCACCCCGCACATGGAGAACGGCTGCAGTTCAGAGTCAGAACTCGTTCTTGAGAACTAGTCAGACTCGTGCCCCTTTGGACGCTGTATAGCTAAAACCCGACTGTTATTTCCCTAGGGGAGGGGCAAGAGGCTTCCATCGTCATAGCAACGAAAGGGGCGTGGCAGATAAGAGACGTCAGTGTGACGAACGGGCGGAAAGACTTTTGACCCGGGAGAGTGCGGGCGAGACCAAATGCGGCTTCGAGGGGGAGAGCGAAGAGGCAGAGCCGTAGGCGGAACCTTGTAAAGGAGAACGTCTGAGCCGGCCGAGGGCGCCTGCGCGGGACCCAACATGGCGACACCAGGGGGATCCGTGGGGGGAACCCAGCAGGAGTCGTTGCTGTCGTCGCTGCCACCGCCCAAGAAAATCGTGGCTCCCACCGTGTCTCAGATCAACGCAGAGTTCGTGACGCAGGTGAGGATCTTTCTCTTTGGATGAGCCGCGAGCCTGCGCTGGCTATGGCCGGTGTTCTCGCTTTCAGTTTTCAGACGTTCAGTGGACACATGAAGGAGAGGAGACAATGATCTTGGAAGCGGATGTGCTGAAGCTGTCAGGAACGCGCCTGAGCGGTTAGAGTCGTGAGCGAGGAGAGGGCGACTCTGCCCCGCCCCCCACCGCGCTCAGTGAACGTTTGAAAGTGGCCCACGTGGTTCTGTTTTGGGAATTCGGACCGTGATGGGGAAAAGTAGATTTTGGGGTAGGATTGCTGCCCTCAGTTTCAAAGCCACGTGCAAGGAAGTATACGCTACCTCCCCGCTATGGGCTGAGTCATTTCAGAATGAAAACACTGTAGCTGAAAGTATTGTATGGGCCAGGACTGAAGAGCTAAAATACTGATTATGATTTTTCAGTCCTGATTGTACATGGTTGCCATAAGCCCTTAATGACTGCCTGATGGCATGTGAATGCCTCAGCTTCCCTTAATTTGATGGGTTAAACGGGTGGCAAGTGTAAGAGAATCAAACAAACCCAACGTTTCCCCTTTTCCTCCCCTTGGGGAGTTTTGATTACAGTGTATTTTGGATTTGGACTCTGGTTTCTTTTCAGATGGATAATCCATATCTGGGGTGGCGAACCTTTGGCACTCCAGATGTTATGGACTACAATTCCCATCAGCCCCTACCAGCATGGCCAATTGGCCATGCTGGCAGGGGCTGATGGGAATTGTAGTCCATAACATCTGGAGTGCCAAAGGTTCGCCACCACTGTATGATTATATATAATTCCACTTAGTTTGACATGGGGATCAGCCCACTTAGAACACCAGGTACGAGTCTTAAAATGCAGAAGAAAAGAACAAAAAGAGTGTGTGCATGTACAGAGTGTACATAGTCGCCACATAATAACTACAGCTTGTATCCACTCTGTCTATGATTGTGGTTAAGAGTGCTGGACTAGCATATCCAGATTCAAATCCTTTATCAAGGAAGCTCATAGGGCCAGTAACCTTTTCTCCACAGGAGACCAAGCTTTCTAAGTGTGCATGTTTAATGAAATGTCTTTTATCTTACAGTTGGCAAATAAGTTCTGGGCACCCCATGTCAAGAAAAAACTACCTTTTGAGTCAAAGGTAAATAGTTCAATTGTTTGATAATTCTACTTTAATGTATAGTAATTACATAAAATTAGCAGGGATCATTTTTAATTTTTTTCATGAGCTCTAACCAATGTCCCATGGATTGTTTATACAGTTTTAAATAGTTTTATTGTCCCCTTTAGTGACTTCCAATTCACAGGTCCCTGCTTCTTCTCAGCAAAACTCTCTAAGTTGAGTTACATCCTTCTAAATCCATTAACATCACTAAACCTAGAAGATTAAACTCTATTTAGGATTGCATTGTAAAAAAAATTGGTGTCATGTGTGTGAAAACGATAATGTGAAACATTATAACTTAGGACTAGGGTAACATGGCTGACTTTAGTTACTAGAATTCCTTTTTACAAATGTTAGTAAGAAATCTCATCAAAGTAAAAAATGTGTATTTAAAGCGAAATCGTTGTTTTTTATAGGTTGTTGAAGATGTATATGGGAAAGAAATTGTCAGGTCAAGGTATGTGTTGTTCCTTTTTGGGGTAGTTTTACTGATCCATACTCATTTTGGAAGAGCTGAATATCTTAAAACTATTAAGCAACATGATAATGTTACATAGTAGGGGTGGTCAACCTATGGTGCTCCAGAAGTTCATGGACTGCAACTCCCATCAGCCCCTGCCAGCATGGTCAATTGGCCAGGCTGGCAGGGGCTGATGGGATTTGTAGTCTATGAACATCTGTAGAGCCACAGGTTGCAGACCCCTGGTCTAGATGTTTCTGAAGGGGTTCATAAAGGCATATAATTGGCTGGGTAAATTTTTCTTGGATAGTTATGATTTTAATTCATCTTTCATGTTCTTTGAATGGTATCCTGTTTATCACTAGTTTCTTGCGTGTATGTTTTAAAAACCCAATGAGACCCATGTTACCCAGTACCCCATTAACTGGCATAGCATACTATAGCCCAGTGGTGGCGAACCTATGGCACTTCAGATGTTCATGGTCTACAACTCCCATCATCCCCTGCCAGCATAGCCAATTGGCCATGCTGGTGGGGCTGATGAGAATTGTAGTCCATGAACATCTGGAGTGCCATAGGTTCGCCACCATTGCTATAGCCTGCTCCACTGTTGCCTGCTGTAGAACGAGGCAAGCGGGAGAAGAGTGGTCTCTGTATCCCATCCATGGGCCTCACTACCTTGCACTGCTACTGAAAAGTGTTGATTCCTGAGAGCTGGCCAAGAGGCACTCTCTGGTGTGACAGCAGTCCAAGGAGGGTCAGGGAGTACTTCTCAGCCATTGGTGCTGCTTCCTTATGCTGCTGTTGAGCCAGTGATGCGCATAACTGGGAGCCAGTTAAGAGGTATCCTACCTCCTGAATTGCTTGATCTTACTGGAGAGCAGCAGAGAAGGGGCAGGGAGTGCTTCCTGGCCATGGGAACTACCTGCCTGGCAGCAGCATGAGCAAGCAGCACCCAAGGTTCACAGCTGGCCCCAAATTCTCTGCACTTCCTCACGCTCTTGCATGAGAGAAGGTGTGACGGGGCAGGCAGTGCTTCTAGGTTGTGGGCATCACCTAATGATGCAGTTGCCAAGTAAGCGGGGCCTATGGAAAGTGATGCGCTACGTGCCTTCCCACTGTCCACACATGCAAGATCAGGCAGAGTAGCAGAGAGCACTTTTGGCAATAAATGCCACTAGCTTGCAGTGCTGCTGTTATCATTGGAAACTGGCCATACTTCCTACCTACTGCACCATCAGCTCCTGTATGTGTGAGTGGAACAGGAGCAGACAATGCTTGCTCTGCCTGGTTCTGACCATGGCTGCTCCAGTGGTGGTGAGCCAGCAGCAAGTTCCAGCCAGGTCCTGCTGGGTTGTAAAAGCTTGGATAACAGACATATTTGGTTAATCACAACTTCAGTTCTCTGGGGATACTAGTTAATCAAGATTTTCCTGTGCTTTGCTTCTTGGAGAAGAGAAACATGTGGCGTTTTTGCTTCTCGCCCTCCCAAGGTACTTCATTACCATTTCTTCAGGGGTGGCCATGACATCTTATGCTCTGTAATTAAGAAATGAGCAATAAAGTGGAGTGTGCACTTGTAAACAAGCCCCTGATGCTGCTGTAATGTTACAGGGCAGTGCAAGAGAAGTTTTCAAATCTCTTTGAGTAGTCATGTGAGTCTTTGCTATCAGATACTTTAGGGCTGCTGTCTTTATTGGTGCAAAGGAGTTACAGTAATTTGAAATTGGCTTGTATTTGGGATTCTGATTGTAAATCCGGGTAAATGAAACATGTAAGTTTTCAGTGGCTTTGAGACATCCTAAAAATTGTAATGTTGTATTTCACACACAAAAAGGAAGCAGCCTTTTAATTTTCTTTTACAAAATCTTTTGTTCTTTCAGGTTTTGAATTATTTGTTTTATACACATTCCACTGAATTCCATTTCTTGCTCATCTGATTCTTAGGGTTTTATATTTTCTAAATCAGTCTTTAATTGTCCCATTTTTACTGGCTGCTGAAGATCAAAAAGTTGTTCTTTTGGTGCTGTCCTAAGCATAGTTAAGCCTTTCTAAGTTCATTGACTTCAGTCTGCTTAGAAGTGTGTAACTGTGCTTAGGACTGTTTTCTTATTTGCTGTTGATTTCATCAGTTGTGATAGGTTATACTGGTTACTTGTATTCTTGTACATACACTACCTGAGAACCTCACAGTTTACCAAGTGAGATAAAAATGACTTCCTTTTTTACCAAGCGCGAGAGCTGTATTGAGCAGGTCCTCAAGTTCTTCCTCTTGTCCTTTAAAACGTGTATTAACTTTTCTTGTCAAAATGATATTTTGTGATCCAGTCTACCCTGATATGTATTTAGGTGCTGTTGTTTTAGTGTATGTAAGTATACATAAACCTGACTTGTGTTGCTATGATTTAGCGTTGGACTGTACATACATTCAGAACTTAAAGTAAGTAGGGCTAGATGTCTTTATCTAAGGAATATGAAAGAGCTGAAGCTTTTGAAGGTCTATAAAACTACTTGCCCTTCTTATAGTTCATTGAAATATTCACTGGTATGATAATCTGGAAACATGAGAAACACTGGTCTTATTCTCAATTCAGTCCTCAAGCATATTTCTCTAGGTTCTGTGCTTTCATGGCCAGGGGATAGCCCAGCATCGGTGGCAGTGCAGTGCATGAAATGACGTTGGGCCAGTGGAGAGATGCCCATGCAAAAACTTTGGGTAGTGGCTCCATTCTGCTTTGGCAGTATTAAATGTTTGGGCATCTGTGTTTGAACTCAGCTGACTCAGGTGAAACTGATAATGCAATCAATCACTTTTTTCTTTGGTTTCAGGTTTGCCATTAGAAAAATAATGCTGCTAGAATTCAGGTAAGCATTTTTAGAGCACAAAATGTCCTAAAGAAAATGTGACTCTAAACAGAGGCTGGTGTGCACTTCAGATAAAATGCAAGCCATTCCGTTTGCTGAGTGAATGAGTTGGCAGTGCTGGGGGTGGGGGTGGGAGAGCATCTGAGGTTTTGTATGAAGCTTTAAAGCAGTACTTTGTTGCAGCGGCTCAATTGATTGTTTCATCCAGACAACAACAGTTTGCTGTCTTCCTCACAAACCAGAATCTGAGATTGGGATAAAATCAGTTTGCAATCTGCAGGAGAGGAAACCTTAATAGCAAGGTTTTGATTTGCCAGAAAAGTGGGGCTGTTACTCAGTTGCATGTATCTAAGCTCAAGGATTCGAATTGAAGACTTGCCTCAACCACTAAGTCACTGTCCTCACCCGCAATTTTCTGCCCTCTTTTCCTGACAAGGGGGGGCGGTGATGTTACTGGCCAGCCATGCCAAAAATATTTAAAGTTGGCAGAGTCAACAGGGTCCTACTACTTACTGTTCAAGAGGTGTAGTTTTCCCACAGTCTTCTTCATTGTGTTGGTTCTTTCTGACCCATGGCGGAATGATCAGTCTACCACAGCAAAACACACTTTCAGGTTCAGGACTGGAATAAGGAGGGACAGTGAGTGGAAATTGCTTTTCCTCCCTTTTCTGCAACCACAGGCCCACTGAGGGGAGAGGGCAATTGCATTCCCTTATCCCTCCTCCCAGTCTAGCCCGCTAACCCTCATGTCCATTCTTCTGCACACATGCTGCAAAGATCTTTTCTGGGGGCCAGAAAGAGCTGCCGCAATGCAGAAGAACATGGGAGCATTCCATGCACAGATGGTAGCCAGATTCTTTTATCAGTTAATCAGAATGGTCAAATACTATTATCATTCAAAGTATTTAGATCTCAGTTTTCAACATGAAGGCTCACAAGGTGGCTGCATACGACAGGAATCCTGTGCAGTAAAGTAACACACAGTGGCCAGGCAAAGATTTTGGCACGATGCTAACATTCTCAACAAACCGCACCTATCTAATGAGTCTTTTTAACAATTTCTTCTGTGGCATATTATTATCATCCATGCTTACACTTTGTGTATGTTGTGCTTATTAGCGGCTCAGAGGAGTTTATAAAAGTTTAGGTTGAGCATCCTAATGGTATTTAGATCTATTTTATGCTGACTTTCTAAGTGCATTTGTTAGTGTGTTGCTGATAGATTTTGTTTGTATTTTGTTTTGCATAACAATTAGTTTCCTGAAGCCATTCTTTGCTAGGCCATCTTGTTTTGTCTCAAGAGCCAGTAATATTTTGCCTGTGGGTACTGAAACAAGATCTGTGGCATAGTATCACAATCAGGAAGGATGTTTATTCTCTTTCTGCATGAAATATCAAGATGAATTAGTGTCCACCATTAGGATAAGTCAATCCTTGTATCAAATACACAGAACACTCTTTAATGAACAGTGGCTTCCCAATGAGTAAATTATCTGTTGTTCTCATTCAGACTGCCTTAAATGCTCCTGGTCTAGTGCAGTAATCTGCTCTTGAGATAATGTTGGGAGCTATTTGCTAAATCACACACATATATATATTAAGTGGTAGATAATTATGCGTTTCTCAGCTGATAAATGACGAATTATGTGGGAAGTAACTCTTCGTCTTTTCACTGTTCACAGCCAGTACCTTGAAAATTACTTATGGATGAATTATTCTCCTGAGGTGTCCAGCAAGGCTTATTTGATGTCAATCTGCTGTATGGTGAATGAAAAGTTCAGAGAGAATGTGCCTGCATGGGAGGTAATAAACTTCAATTACAGTCAGCAGTAACTGATCCTCCAATTTGAAACTTTCTTGCTGCCCACTTAAGGTGTCAGAAGATGTCAGGATGTACAATACTGGCTGTCGATATGCCTTATCTGAAGTCATCTACCGTAGCCTTTTAAACAGCAGCACGTGTCACAATGGAAGCGGGAGCAATTTGAAAAGAAGTAATTGTTTCAGTCATTTTGAGTATTGTTTCTTGATAAAGTGTAGCACTTAGCAGTACAGTTTTTATGGTGCCAAAAGTGGTAGGAGAAATTGTGATTGCTGGAAGAAAACTTCAGTGAAAAACTGAAGAACAATGTTATCTTGCGGCTGTTTCACTTGCAGGAGTAGCATAGTTACAACTTCTCATGGTTTCATCTCATGTTCCTTCAGTAACATTAGAACTCTATTTGAGACGAGATGAGCCACAGAAAAATGATAAATATAATGGTTGGGAGGGAGGAACAGTTTTCGGCACAGATTGGAGGGCTTTAAAAATATATACCTCTTCTTGTAACGCTACCTGTTTTTTAAGGACTCAGAATTCCGTTAATAATTTGCCTCTAAAAGATGTTCCACTTGAACTGATTGGTAATCCTATTTTCCCATCTAGACGTTCAAAAGAAAACCAGAGCACTTCCCATTCTTTTTCAAACGTGTTTTGGAAGCATCCTTGGCTGAAAATGACAGTGAATTCTCACTGCAAGAACAGACAATACTCCTACTGTTCCTTGATCATTGTTTCAACAGTTTGGTAAGTTGGCATTGGACATTTGTCATGTCAAGAGTTACAGGTTATGCTGACTATGAATAATGGCAATGTTGCCTGGAATACCATATTTTTACTGCAGTCTGGTTCTTCAGCCTTGCAGCTCTCTGATCTTAGGTTTGCCATTCGATACATTAACTGCAAGGGGACAAAAGAATGCAGTCTTGAGGGTTGTCCCTCAGAAGGAGACTGTCCTTTGCTTGGAGGCACATCAAGGCCTGGGTCTGAGCATATCATGGCAATATTGCACAACCTTAATTGCATTCAGGAGCCCAGGAGTAAGTAAGACAAGTTTTAGCGATATGTTAATAAGCTTTAAATGTTATTTTTTTGTTTTCTTAGCATTTTGTTTTTATAAATGGAACACTTGCCTTGAGCTTTTCTGGCTTAGAAATCCAAAATTGAAATAGATCATGGCTGCAGCATGTAATCACTTGGCGCAAACAAAGTATTCCTGAGAAGTAGACCTGGGAGAGCATTCCTTGTACAACTTGTGACCCGTTCACTCAAACAAAAGCCATGTCTGGTGGTTTGGCAAAACCTTGCTAAGATTCCTATTTTGCTTCTGGTCTGGGACTACATAAAAGGGGGGTGCTGAGCATTTTCTTGTCAGCTGGTGGGATCATGTGTTGCAGATACCTGCTATGGGCTATGAAAGTATCTTCACATGTTTATTGAATTTCTTGAAACAGGAAGTGGATTTGATCAGAGCACAAGTTCAACAACTCATCTCCCTGCCAATGTGGATGGGCCTGCAACCTGTAAGTGTTTCATAAGAAGTGTACTCATTTATTTTAAGTTATTTCACTTTATTTATGTAAATATATCCTGTACCCTTCTTGTAATGGGAACTTGGGGCAAAATCCAAATTCAAAAAACCAAATCTAAATTCAAAAATCCAAATTCAAAAAACCTCTGGAGAGCCATGTGGGGTTTTAGATAAAGAAGTTCACATTCACTTCCAGAATGAGATGATGGCCAAGAAGACTAAAAACATGTCTAAAAACATGGAGATCTTCTAAAAGCTGTGGTTGCCAGCCTTTTGGCACATGTGTTTTAAAGGAAGCATTGTGTGGAAATGATCTCCTAGTGCATGTTCTGCCATGTAAGCCATTCCATTTGCCTCTGTGCTGCTGGACAGAGGAGCAAACAGTTGATGAGCAAGAGAGGCAATTCCCAGGAGTCAGTTCACGACAGTTTCTGCTGTCATAGGTTCCTTGTTTGCAAATGTGGTATTCACTTATTTTTGAAGCTCTTGCATATGCCCTTTGATTGTCATGATGGATGATTAGAAAGTTTTGTTTTTAAAGGGCTACGCAGGAGAAGACCAGAGAGGTGAATGACAATGCAAGAGAGCTTATTTTGTTCTCTCTGTTGTAGGCTCGTCTGGAACTCGAATTGAAAAAGACACCAAAGCTTCGTAAATTTTGGAACTTAATCAAGAAGAATGATGAAAAAATGGATGAGAATACACGAATACAGTAAGCGAACAGAAACTATTTTATAGTTTAGACCTGATGCACCCTGTTGGTACTCGAGCTGCTTTGAGACCAATGGCGGCTCCTGTACTTTGGTGGAGAATGGCTATTTATGTCCTGTTATTCCATCAGTGGGGTTTGTGGAAACTGGCAGCATTGTCCCATCTCCAGTCTGCCTTCCAGACCAGTCAGAAGTTAGCTTGTGAAGCTTTTCTCTGATTTTCAGGCCTGGTGTTGCATGCTTCAATGGTGGTGAGGGGGTGATTTTTGCTGGGGCAGACCTTGAGCTCCCACCTCATGATGCTTCAGGGAGTGCCCCAGAAGTGGCATTTCTTGAGGCATTTGGGGCTACAGTGGGAGACTAGAGGCAGGAAAGCTATGCTTCCATTCACAGAATTTAAATAGGCTGCAGCCCAGTGTAGCATGGGTCTGGGAAAGGTAGGGTGGGTTCTTAGGATAAGTTAGGGGAAGACTTCTTCCTTTTGACTTTCCCAGGCCTCTTTGTGGGGACTGAGCCCCGTCTTTGTTTTCAGTCACGAGGCTCAAAGGTTATAATTGATGACTGGTAATTACCAGTTCTTGGATGTTACACAAAGCAGCCACCCAGCACAACATTTCTGAATGGTAGGCTAATGTGTCTGAAGTGTTCATTCAGCCCTTGCCTATTACACAGGCATTTATCTGAACTGCTGCCTGTTACAGCTTTCTCCAGAGGTAGTCTGTTGAACTGCATGAGGATTGTATGCAGAGAGGTTGAGCAGGATTGTGCTCCACATTTTTTTTTGTTAAATTCTGGATGGTGAATGCCCCCCCCCCCCCCCCACACACACACACACACTCAGTACTGTGAGACTTTCTAGCAGTGATTATGGCCATTTTTTTAATTGATTCTACATTTATTTACAATATTTACTTAAAAACAAGACTTAGATTTTTCCTAGGTATTCCATCAAATAGGAAGAAAGGGGGGGTATCTTACATTCAAATATAACTTACAGCTGTGCCCATTAATAAACTTTTTTGTGTGTCTAACATTTTAAAGAGGGTCATTTTCCTTTTGAGTAACTGTAGCATCTCCTTTTCTCAAGCATCATTGCAAGACCAGTGCCTGTTTGTCCTTTTCAGAAGTCTTCTTTCCAGCATAATATGGAAGTATTGTTCTTCAGTCATTTCACAGATTTACAGAACTTAGCTGTATTAATGGAAGAATTCCTTCAGTATGTGATGAGAGAAATTATTAACAAAAGCATGCAGGCTGTACTCCCCCCCCCCCCAAAAAAAACAAACAAACAAAAAAACTAAGTACGTAACATCAGCACTGTAATCTCTGGTAGGTTCACTTTAAAAAATCTGTGTGTAAGTGCTGCATTCTCTGTAGACTTTTTGGGATGCAGACTATTAACGACTCAACCTGGTATAATTTTTTTCAGAGCATACAAAGAAAGACGATTTCTGTCACAGCTGATCCAGAAATTCATCTCTGTATTAAAATCGATACCCATTTCAGGTATGTAATGTGTTTGTGTCTTTGTGTTGTGTGTTTTCAATGCTTTGAAGCCCCCTGGCCCATGGGCAACATCTCCCTCCTTTCCTAGGGATGTCCCATCTTTTATCAGCATTGTCAAAAAAGAGTCAACACCCAAGAGATGCAAATGACGGCACGTTATTGGTTCACTTAGTTGCAAGCGTTAGTTCCAAAGGTAAACAGTCACCCTGCAGCCTGACTAGTTTATTCTTTATCACCTACTCCTCCTTTTTCCCAGAGTCTTGGTCAGCTTTTGTCCTCTGCCAGGTCTTCATAACTCCTACATCTGGCCATCAGCCCTTCTTACTGGGCTAATAACTGAGGTAGCTAGGCTACTGAGGCTAAGTTGTTGCCCCTTGGCTAGGAATGCCACTTTCCTGATCAAAGGGAGTCTCTACTAATTGTAAAGACTGTAGGCCTGGTTGTCTGCTCTCCTTTCCCACGTTTTAGCTGGGACACATTTATCCTACCTTTCTTGGACACACCCAGTTCCTGCTTCCCTGTGGCTATTCCTTTGTAGGGTTTTTCTCCCCAGGAGAACTTTGCCATCTAGTGGGGCTTTAATCCACCAGGAACTAATAATACTGGGTGACTTCCCATCTGCTCTTCCCATGAGATTGCATATCTTACCAGGCATCACTTTCTGTTCCATTGCTGTGCTGCCAGCATGCTTAAAAGAAGGTTTGGATTTATTTCCCCCCTCCAAGGGGCTTATAGACTCCCTTCCCTTCCTCTCTCCTCAACAAATATCTTATGAGATAAATGGGGCTGAAAGAGTTTTGAAGAACTGTGACTAGCCCACGGTCACCCAGTAGGCTTTATGTGTAGGAGTGGAGAAACAAATCTGGCTCACCAGATAAGACTCCACTACTTATGTAGAGTAGTAGAGAATCAAACCCAGTTCACCAGATAAGACTCCGTCTCTCATGTAGAGGAGGGGGGAATCAAACTCATCCAGATTAGAGTCCACCTGGTAGAAAAGAAACTGGGCTCAGGAAGAGTATGTAAATTGGTACAAAGTTTGGTGAGTGGATTATGGAGAGCTTGGCACTATGTCCAAAGAACTGTCAGAATGCCTCTCTGGCCCTTCCAAAGTTCTGTAATCTGACAGCCATCTAGCCCTACTTGGAGACCCTAGCACAAGGACCTCAGAGTTCCTGGGACCTGGGTCTGGTTTCCCTAGAGTCCTTTTTTGCAGCAGCTGGTGATCTCTGTACAGTGGCCCAAAATCTCTTCTGAGTCCCCAGAAGCCTGTCTGGCTTCAGAGCTCGTGGGACACCTGATGATCATCCTAGAATCCTTTTCCATAGCATGTTGCCTAAGAGCACACCTGTGTAACCTTTGCCCAGGGCATTGAGATTGGAGTGGGAGCAACCCACTGCTTTCTGCCTGAATAGAGATCCTTTCTGAGAGCAGAAACTTTTCACGTCCTAGCCCCCAGTATACACACTAGTTAGAGACCCAGGATCTAAATACAGGAGTTCTGCTGTGTGAGGAGCCAGCATTATGTTTTGTTTAATGCTTTTGTCCCAGAGACTGCATGTTTTCAGTATGCACAGCTTCCCTAATGAACAACTGTTTCTGTTCTGAAATACATTAAACTTGAATTTTGAATATGATGGTCATTTGTGGACTGCTTTTGTATTACACTGTATGAAATTTTCCAGCCTGAGGTAGCTTTGAGACACTGATCAGCGCAAACTAAGTATTTATAGGTTATCTAATGAGGCGTGTTTCAGCATTTTAGTTGTTTAGATTACTTCTGTATTCCCAGAAAGCTGCTACTGAGCTCACCATCAAGTTGGGAAAAAAACAAGTAGTACTTAGCTTCAAATTTAAATATTGTGGGGTAGTTGTTTGTAAGTATCTGCAACAGTACATCTCTCCCAGGTGAGAGAAAAATACAGCAGCTTCTGAGAATCTCAATAGAGTTGTTGTTTGGATTGATGATGCTTGGCCTGATATTAAATTACTGTTAACGTTATAAAAATCTTCCTTGGTAGTATTGTGGCATTCATTCATTTCAGGGCTAGTTTTCAAGTTATCTGTGTTTGTTTTTAGGCTCCTTGTCTATGGATAAAGTTCACTACTGCGAAAGATTCATTGAACTCATGATAGATCTAGAGGTAAGGCAAATCTAGTCGTTTGTACTTTCATAATGCGAGAATAAGTGCTGTTCAGAATAAGTGCTGTTCCAGTGTCTAATGCTGCACATAGAAATATGATTGTTAACCAATGAAATTATCACCCAGAGTGATGCAGATTATCATAAGAGTGATGCAGTGAGGCTTTTATAGTATTGTCAGGTAATTTATATTAAAATAACTGATGATTGTTCACGACCGGGATTTGGACCACTTTCTGTACAATCCTAGGGAGGGGGGCAAACTGCTTTAGAGGTGGTGAGACCCTGTTGCTGGTGTAAATGCCACTTGTGCCAGGGTAAGGGACATTTACACTGGCTCAGGGACATTTATGCTGGTGTTGGGGAGCAACGTGGCAATGTGATGCCGGACTGCCAATGCACTGAGACTCATGGAGGATTACGAAATTTTAAAACAATGCAATAGAAATAGTGTAAGGTATGCGATAAACAGTGCAAAGACTGGATGATATGACCCAGCCCAGCATGGCTAGGGACTCCTCAGATGAGGAGTCAAACATGGGAGATAGCAAAGTTTACAAGAGAGGAGAAGCAACAGCAGATTAGCAGCTCTGGTGTGAGCTGGTCTCAATAGCAAGTGTTCTCTGGAGCCAAGTGGGTAGGCACAGGGCAAAGCAGCTGTGTAGAATTTACCTTGGTGGGTGTGGTACTTACTATAGAAGAGGCTGGAAACCAAGCTGTGGTGTGGCAGCAACATTGTGTGAAGACACTAATCTTCATTCTGTAGCTTAATCCCTGTTTTGACCTCAGTTTGTAGTTCTGACTTGGCTTTGCTATACCCGTCCGTATTTTATATCCTGGTGTGCCTTAAACTGCTGGTTTGACTGTGGATTGCTTCTGGCTTTGGCGAGTGTCTACCTACGACACTGGATTACAAAGTTAGGGAACAGTGTGCTAAAATAGTATGACGTGACATATTGTAAACAATATAGTTACAGATTTTAGAAAACAGCACAGCATGAACAAAACACACCCAATAAACAACACTGTCAATTACAGCCCTCTTCCATTGATAAAAGCACCCATGGGAACAAGTCCATTTTCTTACAGCCCTCATATAAGCCACAGTCCTGTGGTATTGTGAAATAGTAACTTCTGGTCTTTGGGGGTTGGCATACAGGGAGAGCCACTTCATAGGCTGTGGATGCTGCGTTGAAGCGACCTCCATGCAAAGGTTGCTGCTGGCAGGAAGCTAGTTTGCCTTGCAGGTTAACCCTCACATTGTAGCTGGCCTCTGTGTTGTCACCAGGACCGCTGCATGGAACAGGCACCCAATGCAGGCAGCCTTCCTGTGGCGACTGTATTGTGAGTAGCAGCCTTCACAGTGTTCTTACAACAATGGTTTGTTTCAAACACTGATCCTAGCAGTATTCTTCCGGATTTCACCAAAACTGCTGTTTTGAATACTAAAGGAACTACTTCATGCATCAGTAATTGGCAGGGTTGGTTTCACACATGAATGGCCTTTTTTATTTTAAATTATTTCAGCTCCAAGAAGTCTGTGAAAAAGATGACTGTGGCACCTATTGTAGAGAAGCAGTGGGGCACAATACATGGATGCTTTAATCTTTCATATGCGTACGATACATCTCGGTATTTTTGGCGGGGCTGAAACTCTGCATATCTGGGGAGTGCTGCAGTTGGTATCATTAAACTCACCCACTGTGAACTGCAGGAGTCTGTCCCCAGAGAGAGGGCATTCTAAGCATTCAACTGGGACACTGCTGGATCTTTGCCAAAATGCCAAGCAGCAGAACATTTCATGTTGGCTCTTTCTGTGCTGAGGGCATTACAGGAGAGTTAAAAGAGTTCAGATTGGTTCTGAAGCCTCTTGGGCTGATTGGAAGTGGCAAACCAGAAATCGGCTATAAAAAGCCATTACATTTGTTCTTCTCCAACTTGTCCCAACTGAGCAGACCATCTTACCATATACTTCTGGTCCCTTTTGTCCCCCTCCGGGGCGTTTTAGTGTTTCATATTAGGTTACAGTTATATTATGATTGAGTCTAGACTGAGGCATTTCACTGCTTAGCAGTGATGTGAATAGGTTGAACGTCATGCATATTCTCTGACTAGTTCATTTGTCTATCGGCAATACTATATTTTTGCATGGAAAGGAAATGTGTACTTTCTCGATCAGCTCTGTAGCTATTACTGAGGTTGTAGAAAGTACCATCAAGTCACAGCTGGCTTATGGGATACTGTAGGATTTTTAAGGCAAGAGTCATTCAGGGATGGTTTGCCATTGCTTGCCTCTGTGTAGTGAGTCTGGGATTCCTTGGTGACCTCCCATCCAAATACTGCTTAGCTTCCAAAATCTGATGAGTTGGGTAGCCTGGACCATCCAGGTCAGGGCATTGCTAGTTGATACTAAGTTGAATGTTTTCAGCCGCTGAATTTTTGTTTGTCATTTACTGTTAATTCATACTTTAGTAGTTCATTCTCTTGCAGCTTTCCAAAGGGATTCTTGGTGGCCTTCCCTATTCTCACATTAAGCCTATTGTCTCTGCTTTGCCCTGTGCCTACCTTATTTTACTTCGTGCCAGGGGGAACACTTTTTTTTCTGCTTTCCCTTTTCTCATTCAGATTTTGTGACTTGGATTCAAATGTATTCTTTCTGTAGCACTTACCTTTCATATCTAATTTTGGTTTATTTCACTTCTTAACTTTATTGTGTTTTGTTTATGAGTTCTTTTTCTAATTGATTGTTATTTCTCGTTCTTTTTTCTTGTTTAAAAAGAACATTTTAAAGCTTATTCTTGGCCCTTCAGTTGCTAGTTTTATTGCTCGTATTTTATTGTCTGCCTAAATTGGATTATGAACCTATTGGGCATAGAATGCCTTTAAATGTGTTTTCAACAATTCTTTGTTTGTGAGTTGCTTCAGGAATGATAAATAGAGCAAACAACTCGTAAGCCTGCAAAGGAATTGCTGGGAAGACAAATGATCAGGAAATTCTCCCCCTTTCCCTGTACAATAAAACCTGCTAAACACTGGGACTAGGCCAGTACTACTCTGCTCACATAGTCCTGATCCTCATCAGTCTAGCTTGTCTCATCTTGAACTTCATCATAAAGTGAAGGAGAGCTTTTTTTTAACCACTCCCAGTTTTGTGACACAAAGACAGGGACTGTATCTCTCATGAGTATGCAATCCCACACCCCTTCATTCCTACTACTATACTCTGTTTCGCATGAAGATGTTGAGGGGCAGTGGTTGAGAAAACTTCTGCATTAGAATATAGTCCCAATGAATATGAGAATTATCATTCATTTTTGACAAAACCACTATTTTGTGCATTTTTGAACATGGTGGTCCTTTGATACAAGAGCATTTATAGTTCATTGAAAGACTACCATCAAATGTTCAAATGGATGGGGGAAGCAGGGCTAAGTAGGCACTAGGACCCAGGTGGAGTATTCTGCAACAAAGAAGATCTGGCATGCTTTGTTCTTTGGTGGAAGGATATACAGTCTACCAACATCTTTATGTGAAACCGTATCAGCAGCTAGGAGCTCTGCTCTATTAATAGGAAAAATTATTTATTACTTGGGTATGTGTAATTTAGCATTGTAGGAACTATATGGGAAGGAGGGGTGTTAGGACTCTATGTCTCCTGATTTTAGTTGTCCACTGCGGTATATTATAAGCTTTAGGGCAGTGGTGGCGAACCTATGGCATGGGTGCCAGAGGTGGCACTCTTTCTGTGGGCACATGTGCACTGAGTTCGTCATGTGGGGGGTGGAAAATCACCCACACAAACACACACACACATATCTAGGCTAGCCTGGGCACGATCCTTTACCTGGGAGTAAGCTCGGTTGCTGGCAATGGGGCTTGCTTCTGAGTAAACCCTCCTAGGGTCATGATTCACCCATTCGAAGTGTAGCACGGTTGCTTCACCAAGCTTACTCCAGAGTAATGCGCGCCTTAGAGCCAACCATTTTTTCTAAACTAAAACCTCAATATTCAGGTTAAATTACCGTGTTGGCACTTCACGATAAATAAGTGGGTTTTGGGTTGCAATTTGGGCACTCGGTCTCGAAAAGGTTTGCCATCACTGCTTTAGGGCCTTGAGCAAGCAAGTGTTCCTGACTATCTCCTTTTCTCCACCATTTTGCTTTTCGACTGATAGGAGCAAGACTATCAAGTTTGCTAGTGGAAGGAGTGAGATCACTTGAGCCTTATGGCTACTATTCCCTATCAGCTTTTTATGAAGCACTGAATCTAGCCAACCTTCTAGTTGTTAGCAAAACCTTACGTACCATGTATTGAGTTGTTTATAATGTGTTGTTGTTTATTCTAGGCCCTGCTTCCAACCCGGCGATGGTTTAATACTGTCTTAGATGATTCCCACCTAGTTGTTCATTGTTACTTGTCCAGTCTGGCCAAAAGAGACAAGGAGGGTCATCTGTTCTGCCAGGTGAGATTTGCTGCTGTTTCACAAAGGCTTTTCTGAGTAGCTAGCCAATGGAATGCTACATTTATTACCTGTCACAAATGAAAAGTGATGGCTGGTGATTGTCATTATTATTTGAAGCATTTATTAGCTGTTCTTCTACCTTGCAGAACTCAAGGTGGCTTCCTTATAAATACAACAGCTATAAAACACATAAAAGACCACAATTTAAAATCTGATTAGGATTGTCAGTAAATAAAAACTCCATTAGTCAACTGCAGTCTTAAATAAAACTGTTTTCAGTAGCCTCCTGAAGATTGAATTCGAGGGGACTAGGCGTACTTCCCTGGGGAAGTTGTTCCATATTTGAGTGGGAGCAGCTAAAAGGGCCCTCTCTTGTGTGCCCATTTGATTAACTGCTTTGATGAAGTAGAACAATCAGGAGGGCCTCTCTCCACAATCTTAAATCCTGGCCAGGAACATATGGGAGATGCCCTGATCCCAGACCACATAGGGCTTCAAAGGGCAAAACCAACACCTTGAATTGGACTCAAAGTGGATTGGAAGCCAGTGTAATTGGTGTAGTATCAGAATCACATTCTCACATTAGTTGACTCCAACCAGGGTCTAGCTGCAGCATTCTGTACTAGCTGAAACCTCTGGATACTCTTCAAGGGTAGCCTAAGTAGCATTCATTGTGGTAGTCCAGTCTGGATGTATGCATGCAGTAGTCTAGTCTAGAGGTAACTAAGGAATGGACTGCTGTGGCTAGATTAGAACCAGGAATGGGTACAATTGAAGCACAAGCCGAAGCTTAGCAAAAGCACTCTGAGCCATTGCATCCACCTGTTTTCAAAGGTCATTCTGGGTATCATCTGCATATTGATTTCACTCAGCCCATACCATCTGATGACTTCTTGTGGTGTCTTCATGTTGATACTAAAAGCCTTGGGACACAGCAAGAAGCCCCCAGTACTACTTTCTAACAACCCCTTCTCCCCAAATAGGACTCAAACACCATATTATGGTCCCAGTGCCAGAAGGCTGCTCAGTAGGATACTATGGTCGATACGATCAAAGGCTGCTGACAGAATCAGCAAAACTAAGAGGATCCCCTGTCTGTTACTCAGTAGATGTCATAAAGGAAACCAAAGCAGTCTGTATCCCAAATTCTATCCTGAAGCTAGACTGATTTTCTAAAGACCCATTTCAATCTCTTCAAGAGTCCCTGGAGCTGAGAAGCAACCACCTTCTCTAACGCTTTGTCCAAGAATGGAAGACTAGAGACTGGCCAGAAATCTTGAACCCCATGGGAAAGGTTAGCTAGCTCAGTAAGAAATATGGCTGGGGACCATGATGGACAATATACCAACACTAGCTTCCTGAAGTAAAGAGAAACTTAGGGGACAGAGCTGGGAAGATTTACATCCCCAGCCTCATCCATCCATATCTCCATAATATATGCTAGGTCAGTCCGTTCAACTGCGAGTAAATCCTGAATAGCAGTAGTTCTTCCATATATTGACCTGGTGGCCATCCCACCAGCAGTGGTTCTTCCCCTGCAGGCTTTATCCCAGAAGCCCAGGGAAAGATAATGATGATTCAGTCTTGCTTTCTGTTAGGACACTTCTTGCTCTTGACCCTTGTCAGGTGATTCAGTACCTCACGAGAATCGCCTGACATAGGGTGGCAGCACACTGCAGCTACAGTTGCCCTGCTACAAGCCTTTTTTGTGAACTGTGCGAAGAAGAAGCCTGGCTTTGTGCATAAAATAAATTTGGCTAAGCAAAATTTCTTCAGCTTGGTTGTGCACCTTTTATAAAGAGTTAAGTATGCTTTCAGGAATTGCTTGTGTGTAACTAATGGAGAAATATATTTGTATTTTTATGTACAGAAATATGTTCTTATCTGATAACACCAATCAAGAGCTACTGCGTATTACATTAGTTTGGGAAGTGGGGAGATAGTCTAAGAGGTTGCTGCACATACTGCATGCATTGTGCTAGAACTGCAGGGTGCTTCCTGATTAGCTCCCCCACCCCACCCCCAAGTAACAGTGTCATTCCACGCAGACTTACACCCTTTTCTTAAATCTCAATAGATAATACACATGGATAACAGAATTTATTAGTTTGAGGCTAAGTGATTTTCCAGTAATAGTTTAGTTTAGTCTTTAGCATGCAGAAGTCTTTTTAAGCCAATGAGAGATATGAGGTGATTCTGCACTTTTTAGTTGCTTAAGAGTTGAGGTCACATTTGTATCTTTCCCAGTTCCTTTTAAATGTTCTAGCAAAATTCATGTAGCATTCAGACAGTAATAAATATCCTATCATCTCCTTGAGCCATTTGAGGATCTCTCTCTCAAATATATTAATAAGTACAAGATATATAAAATCTGCCCAATTCATTTGAAGGCAGCTATAAAACAGAATAAGATACTGAACTGGAAAGTTGTCATTTTCTTTCAAAGCCACTGACAGTAATTGTGGAAACAATTTGGGGCCAAAGTACTTTCCAGGCCCTTTTCTTATGTCTTGAACTATGGGATACCTCCTTCAGTTATATCAACAGTCAACACAGTAAAAGCTGTGACAGCAGATTGCTTCGTGCTCTGCCACTATACCTACACCTAAGCAAAAACAGGTGGCAGAAAAACAGGCTATGGATTTCTCCTATGGGGCTGCTCGATTGCACTGCTGTTGAAAGAGCTACATCAATGGCAGGGAGTCACCCAAGAAGCGCTCCTTTCTACTTCATACTTGCTCAGACTACAGTCAGCCAGAATGCAATGCCTTTTCCACCTCTGATGCATGAGTGGTCAGCATAGGGGCAGTCAGCCCCTCCGTGCTATGGCCACTACAGCAGCATTGAGCAGATTGTGGCAGAGTTGGTTGTGTGCCCTAGCCAGAGCCCAGCCATGACTGACAGCCACTTGACACTATTTTATTTATTTATTTATGTTTCAATTTATTATACCGCCCCATCCCCGGAGGGCTCTGGGCGGTGTACAGCACAATACCTATCATATACAAGTAAAATAACTAAAACCATGCTGCCTCTCCAGAGACCTATTTAAGACCACTTACAATGTAAAAACAATACAACATAAAATTATAAAACCAAGCTGCTAGGAACACAATTTGGGCTGCATAAAATCAGTATTCAGCTGCATAAAATTGTATTCCTTGGAACAGCTTTTAGAACAACCTGAGGTAATAAAAAAATGTCATCTAATGCTCACCTGGCATCTAATTTATTTCTTCTAAGCGCCAGGCTAAAACATGTCTCTTTCCCCAGACTTTTAACTGGAGGGTTCCATCAACTTTAATTAGATGCCAGGTGAGCCTCAAAGGGAAGGGCTTTCCAATTGTCAGGAGTCACTGTTGAAAAAGCACTCTCTGTGGTATTTATCCTGTCTTCCTGTGCAGATATGGGGTGTATAGAGCAGGGCTTTGGAGAAAGGACTTAACTGGTGTAGCCTGGATGGTGCAGCAGATAGTATTGAAATATCCTGGGCCCGAGCCACTTAGGGTAGGAGTCCCCAGTGTGCCCACCAAAACATTTTCTGGTGCTCGCCAACTGTTCTTTGGAAGTAGGTAGGGTCATGTGGGGCTTTTGCCCATCAAGGCTTCTGATGGAGTGTAGGGTATGCAGAGTTTTTTTAAATGCTTTGGCAGCAGCATCCACTACAGAACAAGGATGTAGACTGTGTTGCTTAAGTTCAGCTGTGGCAGTCATTTTGTGACTGGCTCCAGCTTCTGTGGCAACTGTTTTGTGGCAGCCATTTTGGTGCCATGATGCTCTGTCAGAATTCCAGGTGTGTCTGTGAGCTCAAAAATGTTGGTGACCCATGATTTAGAGTCTTAAAGGTAAGAAGTTTGAATTGTGCCTGAAATAAATCAGGAAAGTTTATTGGACTGTTATTCTTTTTTAATAACTCAAAAGGGAATCTATTTCTCCAATTACTACCTTTACAAGTATAGACACTGTTTGTCTGATAAGAGAATATTAAAACCTAGATAGTGTCAATCCTCCCATAATGTTTACTACTTATCATAGGATAACACAACAGCACTTTTATCCTTTAAAAAATGTAACCTAGTTTGTCATGAATTTATTTCAGCTTTTAGACATGCTAAAATTCTACACTGGCTTTGAAATTAATGACCAGACTGGAAATGCGTTGACAGAGAATGAGATGACGACAATTCACTATGACAGAATTACTTCCCTCCAGGTAGGTAATGCCCTCTGTTTCAGCAGTTAAATTTTTATCACCATTTCACATAGTGTATCTTTTCGTTAAAACTATTTTATAGTAATTGCAAAACATTTTTTCTTGTCCTGGGATCAAATTCTGTTTTTATTTCTTTCTGTATCACACTTCACACTATCACATTAAATTTATTATCTTTAGATTGAGTATTCAGATAAGAGGTGATGACTAACTTGAAAAAGACCATGGCTTCATTTGTAAACCTAGAAATAATGTCTCTTCTGTACTTGATTCTGCTTATTACTATGAACAAGCACAGTTCATCAGTCCATGGTCATCCAGAAGACTGTGACTGTTACAAGTATTACCTTGGTTACTGAATGTATTGTGTAATCCTGTGTCGGTGATCAATCCATGTGTAGAATGGGGAACTGGGATTATTCTAGGGCCAAACTTGCACTTGACATTTGCACATTGGGCTTCAAGCACACAGCCTACTATGCAAGGGCTCAGCATGGTCTGCATCCTGCAATGCTGAAGATTGCACAAATAAAAATGAATGGTTATGGGCTCTCAGGCAAGGTTAAAATCCAAAGCAGAAATGTTGCACAACTGTAGAACGTGACTTGAATATCCGCTGAAATCTTACGTAATTCCTCCCCACCCCCAGGGAGTAACAGATACACAAACATTTGTCACAAAACATGGACCATTTTTGTGTTACAATTTGAATTGAGTCTCCTTAATTTGGAAGTTCAGCATGCATGCACACGTATGCACACACCCCTTTTGGCATGCCCCTTGTTGAAGCATTATGGTTTACTGGTTCATCCTTGACTGTTGGTTACTTCTTGTGTTGAAGAAGATTGCAGTGCTCACTTATTTGGGAGCAAGTAATTTTCATCTGGTGACTCAAAGAACTCAAAGAAACTGAGGTCCGCAGGCTTTATTAATCACCATGTGTGTAATAAAGACTGTTTCGACTAGTGCCAACCCAGTTTGCCAAAAAATCCTTGATAGGTAAAAAGTATTAATAAACGTAGTTTATGCGCTCTCCCCACTGTGTCTAAGAGTTCATCTGAGACCTAGGGTATCTGTCCTGAGTAATTTCATTCAGTTTTCTATAATACACACAAAATTGCACCATGCCATCTAGTTTCTTGACTAGAACAATGGGGGCATCTCAAATGGAATGGTCACTCCCAGTTCTAACATCTCTTTGATCTGTTTCTCCACACACACACAGCGAACTTCCCCACAGAATGCTGGGGTTGTGTTATGTCAGCAGGCAATGGCAAATCACCTCCGAATGTCTCTTTTTGAAAACCCTAAGGGGTCACCATAAGTCGGTTGTTACTTGACTTAAAAAAAGGTCTACATTCAGTATTGGAAACTGCCCCATGCTGCATGTGGCTTGGCATGTTAAATGAGAGTGTGAACACTCTGGGTTAAAGGCAGGACATATTTATGTTAAATGAATGCATCCTAGAGTAAGTATAATATTTGGTTCTTGTTTGATTTCTAGAGAGCAGCGTTTGCCCATTTTCCTGAGCTTTACAATTTTGCCCTCTCAAATGTGTCAGCCATTGATACACGGGACTCACTGGTAAAACTTTTTGGGCCTTTATGGTGAGTTTTTGCACCAGTTGATAACATTTTGTACTTTCTTGTAGATGCTGTAATAGGTAGAGTAAGTTTTGAAGATTTTTTTGAGTAACAGTTGGGGTTCAGCATCTTTTTAAAAAAAAAAATCAAAGGGCTTGGAAATTATATGAAATACCTTGTTTGAAATGAAGATTTTTGGTCTTTCATCCTTAATGGCGACAGCTAATGAAAATCAGGAGGAGGGAATCGCTAGTGTACAATTTCCAAATATTAGCTCCCTAGCAGTTTTTAAAAGCACAGGGGTTTTTTGGGGGGGCGGGGGAGGGGTGTTACATAGCAGCTTCTAGAAACAAAACCCCTGGTATCAGACTCCTTTCAACGCATTACTCTCATGTTTGGGATCTTTTTTTGCTAAAATAAGTTGTTTGGTGAAAAAAGGATGATCTAAATACAAATGGCAGGCATGTTATATTCCTCTTGATGTGCTGGTATCTAAATTAAAGTTATGGCTAGGAATTCAAGCAAATTGTTCCTGGGCCTTTTCCTTTTTGAGGGGGACAGTACTGATGAAGGTCCAGTTGGGTCATCTTTTTCTGCCTGACTCTCGATACTTCTGCTTTATTGTTCAGTCCTGACACACTCCACCAGGTGGCATCATATCTCTGCTTACTGCTAGCCCTACGTGAAGGGGAAGATACAAGCTATGAAAAAGAATTTCTACTGGAACTATTGGTAAATTATGGTACCTCTTTTGACTTGAACAAGTTTTTTATTTTTTTTATTTCTGCTGTAATACTAAATTAACAGATTAGGCGAGAAATGAATGAAAAAAAATGTGTGTGTGTTATAGAATCCCAGCTTATAGCTCTGGATAGTTTACACATATGTTTATAAGGTTACTATTAAAGGGACTCTTTATTGTATTGTATTGTATTGTATTGTATTGTATTATTTGATTTGTATACCGCCCTCCCTCCCCCGAAGGGCTCAGGGCGGTGAACAACAACAGCATAATAGCAAACATCAGTAATCATAACATCAAGCAACAAAACATCAATAAACAGAGGATCAATAAACATATTATAAACATAGCATTATAAACAACAAGAACATCAATAATCATAACATCATAAGCTATAAGGCAACAATAATCATAGCAGCATGTATAATCAACTGAGATAGACATAACAAGCATAGATGGTGACTTTCCCATTCTGTAGCCTAATGTATACCCCATCTAACATTATTAACAACCCATACCACCGGGGACCCTAAAATATCATATTCTGGTAGCAGTCTGAAGGAACTTTGCCACTATATGTGAGATACGAAAAGCTTTGTCTTCAAGCAAAAAATTAACAAACAGATCATTAGGGCCACTGGAATAGCGGAGTGACCAAAAATGTCAGCTGATTTGTATGGAAGAAAGAAATAGCATGGCGCATTAAGCAGGAAAGCTTTACATGCATGTTGTTGTTTCTCATGGATTAAACATATGAATTTGAATAACCCGGAGGATTTATGCTGACAAAAGGATATTCCCCCACGAAGCCTGATTCCCTCTCTTCCCTACCTACCCGTTGCACCCCATAATGCTACTCCTCTGGGTTCCATTTATTAGCTGTAATGGGATTGTGTAAGGGAAGATATTTGCTGTTCTGGGTTAGGTTGTATTATGTATTTAATTCTATTATGTTGATGCATTTATTAAAATCTCTTAATGCTTAAACAGCCTTTTGAGAATGAGACAGGATTAAATTCCTTGGGGCCATTGTAATTTTTTTCAGTGACTGCGTTCTTTTGTATTTTGCTGTTTTGTATCTTAATTCAGTGAAGGCTTCGAAGAACATGTAGAGATCTCCCACTCATTATATTTCCCAGTGACTCACTGAAACTGCAATGATTTTGTAAGAACGTAAGAAAAGCCATTCTGGATCAGACAGAAAGCTCATCTGTTCCAGCATTCTTTTCATACAGTGGCCAACCAATCAAATTTATCACAATCCATTTATATAGGTGGTGCTCGTTTTGTCTCCAAATTATTAATCTATTTTTAATCTAGTTTTAACCTCTTTGGATTTTGTTTTAGTTGGCCACACATCTGACAATTCAGACCTTTAATTTATGAGGCTCTCTGTTGAGTCAACTTCCCCTCTTGTGGATGAGAGGTGCCCATTCTGGCACAGGCATCTGGTCAGGATGCCGTATTTGAACTTCACGTGGTGTGTTACTAGGAGGTCATGCTAACTATTGTGTGAAAATGTGACCATGAAGCGCTGGTTCAGTTGGCAGCTGAATCTCTTTGCAATGTTGCTAATACATCACTGGACTTCTGCCATGTTCTCCAAGTTCCTTCTCAACCCCTGTTCCAATGACTTCAGTGGGCTGTTAAAATAGAGTTTGCTTTGATTCAGTCTCCCTCTCCCAAGGGTAATTTGCACTGTCTAAGCTGTGTCCAGGAACCTTGTCACCTGCAGCATGCTGCTGAGCACAGGGCATGTCTGAAGTTGGGGAGGGTGTGCAAGGGGGTGCACTGATAAATACATTTTGCATTAAGTATTCAAAATGTGTTGAATGTTGTAAATGCTCCTGAAAGAAACAGATCCTCTTGCTTTTTGGAAAAACAGTAATGAAGGCCAATGTTCACAGTCAGATGACTGACAACATTTACTGATTATGTCTTAACTACTTGGGCACTCACCAAACTTGTGGCATTCACCCTTGTATGCATGTCAAAGTGGTCTGTTGCAGATTGTCCATTTAGTTGTAGTTGGGTATTTGAGATCACCCCACAGGCACATGTCTTCTCCCCCCCCCCCCCCCAGCTCCCTTCTAGCATAAGCATCCCCCCTTTTCAGTTTCTGAATTGTTTGTGATTAGAATTGCACTTGCCCTGGCACTTTGGCTTACCATAATCAATGCCGAAACATAATTTGTACCTATGATTAGAAACATGGCTAGGTTTGCAAACTGCAGCTGATACTGTGGTGAATGAAAAGCATATACATATCTAAAGCCATAAGTTAACTCTGAAGCTGAACAGGAGGGGAAAATGCAGATCAGTGGAAGAGCATGCAAGTCCATAGGATAGTAACTACATTTGAACCTTTAATAGCAGCTGGCAAAAAACTAAAGTATTCTTGGTTATCCTTCTGTAAATGTGTTGCTCTTTTTAGCGCAGATTATAAAACCTTTTTTCTTTTCTAGGTATCTCGGCACGAACGCCGAATTTCTCAGATACAGCAGCTCAATCAGATGCCTCTGTATCCTACAGAAAAAATTATTTGGGATGAAAACATTGTTCCAACTGAGTATTATTCTGGAGAAGGTAAGTTTAATGATAGACATTGAGATTTATAAATGCTTCCAGGCTCCAGTTAGGAGTCACAAACAAACCTGACTGTCAGGCCCATTGCATGAACTGCAAGAATGACGAAAAAAAATATTCAGTTTATTCCATTTACACAGGAAGTGAATGCCTGAGGAAACTGTAGTTAATTTCTTTCCAAGTAACTGGGATACTTCACCAGGATTACATGGTGGCTAAGCATTCCAGGTACTGGGTGTAGCATTCTGAGCCTACTGACTCAGGGTCCTGACAAGCACCCAAGGTCCTTATCCACAAGGTCCCCTAGACTCAGAACAGAGAGAGAAGGGGGTAAACTTTCACTTGGGATCAGATAGTTTGTTTGACGTACAAATGCAACCTTAGCATTGTATTGCACTGCGTATATTTCTTAATGTGCAAAAAACATGTATATTAAATTTGAAACCATGTTGCAAGCCCTTGGTGAAACTGATATGGTGAATCTGTGTTGCTGATTTCTCTACAAAATTATGCAGCAGTTGCCACTGCAATTTTGGACTTATTTTACAGGGTGATAGAAAATCAATGTGGGGGATCAAAGCTCACTGTGTGCCTGTGTGTACACATGGGTATCTAATGTTCATAGGAAAAATATCTTTATGAGATGGACTTGAGAGAATTAAATGCCTGCTTTTTCTTCTTCAGGTTGCCTTGCCCTCCCCAAATTGAATTTACAGTTTCTGACTCTTCATGACTACCTCTTGAGAAATTTCAACCTCTTTCGCCTAGAATCTACCTATGAGATCAGGCAGGACATCGAAGACAGCGTCAGTAGGATGAAACCTTGGTAATGGAAGTTGCGGGCTCCCTCCCCATCCCATGTAATTGTGCTTTCCCCCCCTTTCTTCCTTCCATTCTGCTTGATGAAAAACCACCAGTTAGACTTTGGCTGGGATTAAGCTGCCCTTAACTCTTCTATTCTTTGTACTCCACTAAGAAGTTTTTGTTCACTCAAAGTGACTGAAAAACCTGTGGGAAGGAGTATCATTCCTTTCATGTGTGGGGTGGCTATTCCTGCCTTTAGGCATGAGATGGAACCACATTGCATGTCATCCATTTCAGTGCTGTGATTCTGTAGCTATTTTCTGTTTATTTCAAAGGTCGGTTTTTAACAAGGGGTATATTTCCTGGGGAGTAAAAAAAATCCCAGTGCTAAAGTGATAATCTTTTATCTGAACCTGGCCTTTAGGCAGTCTGAATATGGCAGTGTTGTCTTCGGTGGATGGGCTCGGATGGCACAGCCCATTGTCTCTTTCACGGTGGTAGAGGTAGCGAAGCCCAACATCGGGGAAAACTGGCCTATGAGAGTCCGAGCGGATGTTACAGTTAACTTGAACGTTAGAGACAACATCAAAGATGAATGGGAAGGTAGGTATATAAGAGAAATGTGATATCATGACCTCGAATAGCAGTGCTCCCATTACTTAAGAGAAATATGAAGCGTTATCAGTTTCAGTGTCCTATGTGTCCATTAAACCCTTCTGTTTAAATAGGGAATTCTAATGCTTACACTAATGCAGATCGGAATTTTGACTGCACCTGTTTACATCCTTTTGAAAAAGTGGAGCTAAATGTGTCCATTTATCTATTGGTAGCTATCCAAGTTGTTAGGGGTTTTTGTTTGTTTGTTTGTTTTTCCTGCAAAGTTGCAGCCAATTTATGGGTACTCTAGGGTTTTCATGGCAAGAGATGTTTGGAGGTGGTTTGCCATTGCCTGTCTATAACTCCTTGGTAGTTTCCCATCCAAGTACTAACTGGGGCTGACCTGATTCATTTCCAAGATCTGATGAGATCAGTCTAGCCTAGGTCATCACAACATGATTAAAGGTGGGTGAGAAATTTTCCTGCACATGAATCAGAGTAATATCCACCTTCACAATGCTGATGCTGTAACTGTTAAGCTATTTGCAGCATCCATTTGTTGTGCTGGTGATTACTATCCACTACTCACTTTAAAGTATCAGCCAATATTAAAATAGAAACACAACTTAGAATGTATTCTCTCCTTCTGATTAGCAAGGCATTCCAGTAGAAGATCTATGTAGGGCTGCTGCCTGATCTTTGCTACTTGTTTTTGTTAGGCATTCTTAAAATACTTCCATCTCTTTCTTGGCTGCTTGTGGGCATAGGATCCATCAGAAAATGCCTGACGCTTAGGTAATGTTATCTCTGCCTTTTCATGGCATGGAGCTAAACAATGATAATGGCTGCTAGTCAGTTGGCTAGTCAAGGGGATGACTAGAGGGGGCAGTTTAAAAGTTGGAAACTTTTAAAATTTGAAAGCCACAGAAGTTGCTTTCCTCGCCAAGATTCTTTGGCTAGGAATCAACCTTGATGGGAATGCAATGTACACATATCTAAAATACAAATAGGATTTTTATTGTATAACTGTAAATGTCTTTTGATATCCATTTCTGTACTTTGGTTTCACTGACTTCAGTTACTTGTATTTTGAAGGTACATTAAAAATGCTATGTATTACTGAATCATCCAAGTTAACAAATGCTTCTTTTTCATTCAGGCCTTCGCAAACACGATGTTTGCTTTTTAATTACTGTCCGACCCACACAACTATATGGCACAAAGTTTGACAGAAGACAGCCGTTTGTTGATCAGACTGGCCTAGTCTACGTGAGAGGATGTGAAATCCAGGGCATGTTGGATGATAAAGGCCGTGTCATTGAAGAAGGTATGACCATTCTCAAATTTTTAGTTGAAACATGGGAGTATCATCTGCATGGTGTTATGTTTGTGCCGTTGATGGTTTACTTTCACAGGCATGAGGTACAGAATGGAGATTTTGGGCACATGTATGCCTTTTTCTAGCATCACAGTTGGGACAGGTAAGCACAGAAGCCTCTGGGTTTGCTGGTCCAAGGCAGTAAATGGGAAGTTTTTGCTCCAGAGCAGCAAGGTGGAACTTGGACAGCTTCCCAGGTTGTGCCTTACACTTTGTAAGCTGGATCACAGTAGGGGGAGAGCCAAGGAACACAGGCAAAAGGGATGCTGAGGCTTCCTGTCTTCCCTGAGGAGCCAGATGCTCCCTCACACACAGTTTAGTCAAATCTCCTATGTTTTTATTCCAAAATATGTGGGTCTTATTTTCAGGCCAAACTCTCCTCTGGCATGGGGTTGACCAGGCTGCACTTACAGTGTTTTTGGATCCTAACCAGTATCAACAGGGTTTGGTTCCCCACTCCTCCACCTGAGTGGCAGAGGCTTATCTGGTAAACCAGATTCGTTTCCATACTCCTGCATTCCTGCTGGGTGACCTTGGGTTAGTCACAGTTCTTCAGAACTCTCTCAGCCCCACCTGCCTCACAAAGTGTCTGTTGCGGGGAGAAGAAGGTAAAGGAGCTTGTAAGCCACCTTGAGTCTCCTTACAGGACAGAAAGGTGGGGTATAGATCCAAGGTGGAATGTTGGATTGTAGCCTGAATCTCTCTTTTACTTTATATTCTGTTTTATTGTTTAACATTTAAAATGTCTTTCAATGTGGACAGGACCAGAACCAAAGCCAAGACTTAAAGGAGACTCTAGAACATTTAGAGTGTTTTTGGATCCTAACCAGTATCAACAGGATATGACCAATACCATCCAGAATAAAACGGAAGATGTCTATGAGACATTTAATATAATAATGAGAAGAAAGCCAAAGGAAAATAACTTCAAAGTAAGTTATGGTGTAAAACTGCATTTAAAAAGCTTGACATTTCTTGAAATTTGATATTTGCATGCACAAATACTTATTAAGTCAATCAGTGGTCAATTCTGCCTTTGGAGTGTTAAATTGTCTTTATAACACCTTTGAAGGATGAAAACTGCAGTTCCAAAGTAAATCTATTCCGTAAAGTAAAAGTAAATCCATGTGATAACAAGGGAAAAAAAATCAGTATTGGGAATCTTCTGTGTATTGGGTAAATTTGTTAAAAGTGTGTGAGGACATCTTGACAAGTCAGCATTAATTCTGGGCCATGGTTGGTCAGGGTATCATGAATCCCAAGCATGTATTGTGTCTTTGGATCAGGGTGGTAAACTACAAGGTATCTGGGGTTTAATACAGTATCTGCCCCCAAAGATCTACTTGTCATGATGTTATTGTACTAATCAGAACAAAGGGTGCTTGGATTTGCTTTTTCTCAACAAAACCCTTATAAACTGATTAAAAAACAGCTCAGTGCTGTATTGAAAATGTAAAGGTTTTTTTTCCTTCAAATGTTTAAATGGTCTTGTCAAAGGTTTTCATGGCCAGAATCAGCTTGGTTTTCGGGCTCTGTGGCTGCGGATTGCTACCAGCCCAGAAAACCCAAACAGCAAATTTTAAAAGGTTGTGTGCCGGCAAAGTACAACTGGACAGCCAGATTATATAGAAATGATTTGGCCGTGTAATTTAACATTTCTAGCATGTGAATGAATGGATGAATTTATTTGTATGTAGCCATAGGCCATTTTTCTCATGTGTAAAGTGAAAACCATTGATCAGGTTCAGCCTGCTTTTTAGGCTGGCTGTTTGCTGGGAGACAGGTTCTTCCTGTCTGCTCTGTATCTCCTTGCTTAGATAACAGAAAATAAGGTAAGCCAGTCTTCCTAATGACAAATGTTGGTAGTGTATCAGGCAGATAGCAGACAGCTTGGATTCTCTGCTGAGCCTGCAGGGAGAAAGATGTGAAAATCTTACGTTGCCTTTTAAATTAAGCAAACATGACAGCGGAGGAAGCATAAACATAATGTGATAGCAAAAATATGACCGTCTGCACTTTGCAGTGGTAGGTCAGCTCTGTTGCCTTATGATTCTTGTGGCCAGTATAGCAAAGAGCTGTTAGTATCTTGGAGTTTTCCATTTTGTACTAGTTACTTGTTAAATAAATACAGTATGAAATGTTGTTATATAGTGAGAAAAGCATGTCAAATAACATGATGTTCTAAATAATCACAACTCTTTATTCATGGCTAGGTAAAGGCCAAGGTTATTCAAATATTTTTCCTTCCTTGACCATGAAGTTATGTCCTTCAGATATAGCTTTTTAAGATACAAGCATGCTAGCATTAAAATTTTGAACTGGCTTATTAGTGAACTAATATTCTTGTTAGGAAACAGGTTCTTCCTGTCTGCTCTGTATCTCCTCCCCATGTCTTTTCCATCAGCCAGAACACTGGAAGGGAAGATGTCTGATAATCCTTGATCAATTTCCACAGAGATTTGGGGAAGGGGTTGCTTTTCACTTGCTGAACCTTGGAGCAGATCAAGGTATCATAAGCTGCTTCTGACTGCTCCTTAGTTCAGTGAGATTTCTGTTCCAACATAGCGCCTACGACTTTTCTCAAGCATTGTACTCACATAAATTGCTGCTCTGAAGCAGTACTTGTATTTGTGGATATTCCACTCAGATATGATTGGATCAATGAAGGATGCCCTTGGTGCTGCTTAGACTGTTTTTCACGCAGCAGTCTACAATTGTTGAAACAATATCCCACCGACAGAAACCAGTTAGTCTATTTAGATATGGATCTTTTTGAAAGTTAATTAGATTTTGTATGTTGGAGGGATGTAGTTTTTTGCTTCACCTTGTTGCATCTGTTTTATTGAGCATAAATGAAGAAGCTTAGAGGGAGCAGAAGGTGCTGATCGGTTCCCTAAAAGGAGTCACAATGGTGTAGTGGTTAGAGTCTTGGACGGGTCCTGGGCAGATTCTGGTTCAAGTCCCTGCTTGCCATGAAACTCACTGATATCTTTAGGTCACCTATTTTCCTCTAGGCTGTCAGCGCAATCCTATGCAGAGTTACTCTAGTCCAGGCCCATTAATTTCGGTGGGTTTAGACTGGAGTAACTCTGAATAAGATTGCACTGTGGGCCACCTAATACATTTATGTTAAGAGGAAAGACTTTCTATCTGTGCAAAAGAGAAAAGCATATAATTGCATCTCCATTCAAAATGATTGTGTTAAGGGAAGGTTTCATGAAGTCCATTAAAAAAGGCCTGGAAGCTGAATTAAGGCTGCAGAAATAACATTCAGAGTTTAAAAGCTGATACTGTACGATTGAATTGAGGTTATTTTTCCAGGCAGAGAGGCATACCGTAGAGACCCCATGTTCTTTTTTTACGTTTCGATGGACTTTGAATTCATTTTCATGAGCTACAAGGGGTCTTGAAAATGAGATTTGATTCCCAACCTCCCTTTTCCCTGCCTGTGCTTTCACTGCTTCTTGTGTTGCACTCTGCCCAGAAACACCCTGAATAATGCTTGTACTGAATACACGAAGCTACCATAATTCTGAGTCAAACCACTTGCTTATCAAGGTTAGTACTGTATTTACTGGCAGCAACTTCATATGGTTTTAATCAGAGGTCTTAACTGGAGATGCCAGGTATTGAACCTGGGACCTTCTGCATTCAAAGCAGGTGCTCTGCTCCATTGCCCCAAAGTCTACATTGTCCTTGGTTATAAAATATTCATCTTGCTGTGTTGCCTGTAAATGACTTGTTGATGAAGGTATGTTTCAAGCAAAGCCATTTTTCTCACCAATGTTCCTTCCCCTGCAATTCAGAGAACACAGCAGATGAAATAAGGAGCCCCCCTCATCAAATTTTATCATCTGAACTGAATTTTCTCTTGCTAGTGGGATAGTTTGGTAATTATAGGCTGTTCATAAATACTGCTGTTTTGCTGAACAAGCGGTTTGTGGGGCTGATGTCAACAGAAAATACAGTAACTGACCAAACCAAACACCTGCCTGTGGAAGAACCCTTTAAAAAAAAGGAGAAATGCTGGCATCCTTCATGGAATTTAGTGCTGATTGTGCATAAAGTTGGGGGGGAGGGATTAATACTATTTTTCATGTTCTGTTTTATTATAGGCTGTTCTGGAGACAATACGGAATTTGATGAACACAGACTGTGTGGTTCCTGACTGGTTACATGACATCATCCTTGGTTATGGAGACCCAAGCAGTGCTCATTATTCAAAAATGCCAAATCAAATTGCCTCCCTGGATTTTAATGATACCTTCCTTTCTATTGATCATTTAAAAGCCAGCTTTCCTGGGTATGGCATTAAAGTAACTGTTGACGATCCTGCGCTACAGATCCCTCCATTCAGGTGACTGAAAAATCTCAGTATTCAACTAGGAGTGGTTCATGTGCTGAACAGATTATCTTCTGCCTCGCACGGTGGTGTTTCAAAGCTTTTTCCTTCTTTGCGGTTTAAATTGTATTCAGGCTCTGCTGCTGTATTTTTTTGAGTATCCCTGTTCCAGACATTCATTGTTAATATCTTTATTGGTGTTGGGGTGAATCCAACCACTCTTTTCAGCAACGTTGGACGTCTTCTTCCAGTCAAAGAAACTGTCTTTGGACTAAAGTGGTTCATCAGATGAAGGGAGTCTCCTTAGGTAGTAGGGAGGGTTCAAATTTTCTGAGCAGAATGGATAAAACCACCCCACTACTACCAGCAGTTTTAGCCTATACTTACAGCTATTTCCCAATCCCAGATTATTTCTTAGAACTAACCCTTTGAAAATAATTAGATTCGAGTCCAGTAGCACCTTAGAAATTAGCAAAATTTTCAAGATATAGGCTTTTGAGAATCAGAGCACCCTTCGCCAGATGACAAAAGGAGCTTTGACTCTCGAGAGCTTATACCCCAAAATTTTTGTTGGTCTCTATGGGACTATTGGACTTGAATCCAGCCATTCTACTGCAGACCAAATGGCAACTCTCTAAAATTATCCCCATGGTTATCAGTCATCTCAGTTTATGCCTCCTTTCCACTGTCTGACTGTCATTAACATGTTGTTACATAGTTCAGAGGGGTTTGGGGTCCAGGGATAGGCAGTGCCTAAAAAAGTTTGATGGAGAAGGAGCTTAACCTACTCCCAAAACATCTGAGCTGAAAAGCAATGATTCTCTTCAACAGGATAACTTTTCCTGTGAGAAGTGATGCAGGAAAGAAACGGAAGGAGTGTGAGGGTGGTGAAAAGGCTGAAGACTGCAAAACCTTGACTGTTGAGCCTCACGTGATTCCCAACAGAGGACCTTACCCATATAATCAACCCAAACGGTAAATGTTTGTGTGGTTGTTGGAGGGGGGGGGGATGAGGGGGAGGGCCTGAGACTTCTATATGGTTTCAGATGTAGTTATTCAATTTTAAAACGTTCACTAAAATAAGCTCGCTAAAAGATTTTCTTCCATTTAGTTTAAGGGTTAATGGTGAGAAATAAGCAAAAACCATTCTGTGGTTGCCTAGTAGTTGCATTGTTTAGTTGTTTTGTATATACTGTTGGTAACTTTGTTTTGCGTGTATTCATGCATATTAACATGACAGTTGGCAGGAAATAACCAATCCTTTCAAACTTGATGATAAAATGTGACTTCTGATGTTGATCAAATTAGCTGTTTTGGTCAGTGGTTTTGTGGTATCCTAATTACATATGATGAACCGTAACTTAATCATCTCAGAAGGGTCATGTAATGACTTGGAGTCTTGTAGTGTCATTTCAGCCCTTGAGGAAGGAATTGATTTCTCTTAGTATTTGCAGATCCTTTTGTCTGCCCAAATCCTGTGAAAGACCGATTTTGCATGTGCAAGGTCAAGTCTCCTTGAATGAAAGGATAGACAAGGGGGAAAAAAGTCCAGAAACATTATCTTGAAGAAATGCATAGAACTTTGGCTTAACATGTCGTTCTGTGGATTAACCAATTTACTTTGATTCATTCTGCAGCAATACAATTCAGTTCACTCATACACAGATCGAAGCTATACGTGCTGGAATGCAACCTGGATTGACGATGGTAAAAATGCTCATTACTGCATGCCTCTTAAAATTTTATTTTTAGTAGCCTATACCCAAAATGTATCACGTGACTGGTAGTCTCGCTTGTTCATAAGGATCAAAATAATCTGCAAGGGGACAGCCATGGTCAGAGTAGCTATTTATGTAAACCTGGGGAACACCAAGCTTTGTAGAAAAAGTTAAAAGGAGGGGAAGGAGAGGTTAAATGAAAACAAAGAAGTTTAGAAATGCCAATATCTCATTAGACTACTTCAAGACCTCGGGCACCATTTTGGGTTTGCCTAGACAACTTCAACAACATTGTTGAGCGCTGGGCTATAAAAAGATAAAAAAGGAAGGGAAAAGAATGAAGCATGGCTAGGGAGGGGGAGTCAAGAAATTCCCAGTGCGGGGCATTCTGAGCAGACAAAAGTGGGTGTTGAATAAAATGGGATCCAGAAGGGGATTGGGACTAGACCTAGAACGGGGGGGGGGGGGGCAGAGGGGGAAAGAAGAATTGGTAGGGGAAAGAACGTGCCAGAGAGAAAGACTTGGCAGCGATCAAAAAGGAGCCACATTTCCTCTCCACTTGTATCCTCCCCTCCATTTCTTCTGTCTGCCATATAAGAATAAACAGAGTCCTGAGAGTTTGGCATGCTTTTTGACCCTGAAGGTCGAATCTTACATGCTGAAATCTGAACTCTACTGCAGAGAAAAAGCTCTGCATCTTTCTGCATCCCTGTGTGCCCAGAAACTGCTCCTTTGGGCACTCCTTAATGGTGTACGATGTAGCACATAGAAGATCAGTGGAAGGGAGAAATGGTTGGAATTTTTCCTTCACTTGTCCGAATCAGGAAGTGGCTTGCACAAGGAGGGAGTGAGGTTTCTGCCACCCCACTGCAGCTTCATACACCACATTTGACACCATTATTCAGAGTCCCCAACTTCTGAGCACTTGAGGGGGGCGCAGTTTGCAGGGGCTGCAAAAAGTCAAGTAAGGAATCCAAAGATCTCTTCTGTGACCTCTGCTGCACTTGTGCTATTCTGTAAATATTCTAACTCCTGATATTGTTTTTCAAGAAGAACAAATAGAAGAACCTTTCTCCCATAAAAATTATGCATCAATTGATAGAATAAGCAAAAGCACAAGTCTTCAGTGTCTGGAGACCTGTTTTTTTTTTCCTGGATAGCAAAACCAGAATGAGTCTGCAGCAATCGTAGTAGTAGTGGTATTGGTAAACGTGTAATTATTTTTATTGCTTTTTTCCCCCGTTTCCATTTTTAGAGATTCATCTGTACTTGTGTGAGAGAGTGCCGTTGTGCCAAAGCACAGCAGGCTGTGCCCTAATTGGCTGAAGCCCTATACCAGATCCTCTCTGTTTTCTGCTTGCTAACTTGTTGCCACCCCCATTCATTCTGTTCTGCCCCCTCGAATGCTTGCGCTAACAAAGATACACACTCATTGGCCTATATGTACAAATAACTTCATTTAAAGCTTCTCAGTTTTGTTTCTCTTTTCTTTCTTGATGGACTTGTTCTTTCTCAGTTGGTTTTCCAGATAAGTAAAACTACTATATACCTTGTTTTTCTGTGTAGGTGGTGGGGCCTCCTGGTACAGGTAAAACTGATGTGGCAGTACAGATAATATCCAATCTCTATCACAACTTTCCAGAACAGAGGACCCTTATTGTTACACATTCCAATCAGGTGAATGAACATGTTGGCTATTATTTTTTTATCTCAGCTTTGGGACAAATGGTAGGGCTTGTGTGGGGTCTGGCAAGGAAGGAAGCTAGTTTGTTTTTATTGTCTTTGCTGTTTGAAATGGGAACATTTTGGTTCTCTTGTGTCTGAGCAATATGTCAGCAGATACGACAAGTGGAACTTCTAATAGTGTAACCCCAAGGCTGCCACAAACAGAATCCTTGTCAAGTTATCCAATCAAGAAACATCACAGAATAGTGATGGGCACATAATTACAGGGTAGAGGGTATGAATTTAAAATGGGTGTGCAGTTTTCCAGTGACAGCTCCATACAGTGTATTGCATTTCTGCCTTAAATGGGAAAGTGTCCAGTGGTGGGGCCCCACATGGACTTAATTGGTCAGTGGAGACACCCAGGAGGGATTCTACTATCCCATCAAGCAACCCACAGATGGCAGTGCAGTGTCAGCCGCCCCAAGTTAGGCTGGGCCACTCCTCAGCAGCCAGTTTTCAGGCAGCCTGACAAGGGATAGACTGGGGGTGCCAATGTGGCAGCAAGTTGGGAGATGTGGAAGAAATAGAAGAGCTTGGATTTATATCCTGCCTTCTTTTCTTGTAAGGAGACTCAAAGCATCTTACAGAATCCTTTCTCTTCCCCTCCCCACAACTGACACCTTGTGAAGTAGGTGGGGCTGAGTTGAAGAGTACTGTGACTAGCCCAAGGTCACCCAGCAGGCTTCATGTGTAAAGCGGGGGGAAAAATTCAGTCCATCAGATGAGACTCTACCACTCATGGAATCAAACTCAGTTCTCCAGATTAGAGTCCATTGCACTTAACCGCTATACCACACTGTCTGTCTGTCTGTCAAGAGCCCCTCCTGTTCCCCAAAGGATTTCTGGGAGGTTGCCACCTGGTTGTCACAGGGTTATGGTCTCCTGCAGCCTATTTAAAGAGGACATGAGCAAAGGCTGAGGAGGAGGGAGCTGGCTTTGTTCAGCATGCATGAGAGAGGTCAGAAAGAAGAAGAGGAGCTGGGTGGCAGCAGCCCCCTTGTCTCTTCTTTTGGAGGCCTGGTGTGGCTTCTGGGCAGTCACAACTGAGGGCAAAGGACATGATCTGGGACTACACAAAGGCCCCTTCCGCACACGCAAAATAATGCATTTTCAAACCACTTTCACAACTATTTGCAAGTGGATTTTGCTATTCCGTACAGCTTCAAAGAGCACTGAAAGCAGTTTGAAAGTGCATTGTTCTGCATGTGCGGAATGAGCCAAAGAATCATAAAAAGTATGACGAATTCTGTGCTATTCATTTATTGGCAGTCATCTGTGACACGAGCCCTAAAGTGGACACTATCTCCAGACTGCTCAACAGTGTTGAAAGCTACACTCATAAAGCTTTCTACCCAAGACATTATTACATCAAAACGAGTAGGAGAGAAGCATGTGTGAATGTGCTGTCCTTTCCTTGTGCTCCATAGTTGACTCATTAGCAAATAGCGTTATGCATACAGGTCCTCTCATGATCAGGAATACTGCTTTTTTAACATTGGCGCACAAGGGAATCAGGTGGGACCATATGCTTGGGGCTCGTCTTTCGCTGATTTCAATGCAAACAACGTTTGCAGGGGGTTTTTTTAAGGAAAAAGGTCATACCCAATTTTTAAAAGTAGCTCTAGCATTTGGGATGACACTATGGATTTACCCTTGTAGAATAAAGCCAGAGTGGATTGCAAACACCACCTATGTTGTTCAATTTAAAAAATCCATAACAGTGAATAGACATAGTTACTATTGCTGAACCAGTCCTTTTGAATAGTTGCCTTCTGATCATGGCATGGTCACTCTTCAAACTAATTTAATGCCATGCTTGCCAAGCTAAGCTTGTTGGACTTGCTGTTTTGTAGGTTTTCATATTCCTATCAGAGAACGACAGTGCCTATTTTCTGGGGGGAAGGGGTGGGTGGGTGGGTGAGAAGCCCATAATAAGAGCCAGAACAGCAAAATTGAAGCTCCAGGGTAAGAGGCAGGATGTTTCTGAAGATCAGTTGCTGGAGGCTGAACTCAGTGGACGGCTGTTGCCTACTTTCTGGAAGCACTTAGTTGGCCACTGTTTGAAACAAAAAGCCAAACTACCTTTAGCAGGGCTTTTCTTACCTCATTTGAATTCATTACTTGACATGGTTTTGGTCCAAATTAGATAGAAATTACATTCTTTGGGGATAAAAATTGACACTTTGGTACCTCAAAGCTAAGTGAGTCTGTGTCATGACTGCTTTGGTAGGCGTGCTTTTCTTTATGGCAGTTGAGCTGTCCATATTCACAATTCCTTCCAAAATAGGAATGAAATTTGTAGCATGCTGGATTTCCCAGTAATAGCATCAGAAATTCTAAAATCTACCCTTTCTGTTGCTCTTGTCAATCTTTAGGCCTTGAACCAGCTGTTTGAGAAAATCATGGCTCTAGACATTGATGAACGCCACCTCCTGCGTCTTGGTCACGGAGAGGAAGAACTGGAGACAGAGAAAGACTTCAGCAGGTGAACAGTTGAGCAAATAGAAAGCAAACACTGCGCAAATGTTAAAACACGTTTTAATACAAGTTCCTTAACAGGAGCTCCCCCCCACCCAAGAATGGTATATAGTATGACAGAGAGAACTCCAACCTACAAACAAATTCCGTGAAAATTTAAGATTATTTCCACCCTCGCATTAATTAATTGATTTATTTATTAATTAATTGCATTTCTATCCCACCCTTTCCTGGAGAAAATTAGGGTGGGTTACAACTTTACACAAGCAGCTTGGCTTTCATTTGGCACAGTAACGCCGTTGGATCCAAGCCAGGATGTGTGTATTAACTGAATTTACAGAAAAGAGACTGGTTGAGAAGATTTCCAATCTTAATTTCCACTAGTGATTTTCTGTTTGGACAAAAGTTTGGTTTCTGTCTACCCCACTTCTTTATTGATCACTCCAGCCTTTCCAGAGCTGTACCAGTAGTTAAATCGAAGGGATGCCCAATGGAATATCTGTCTTGAATCATAAGAGAATAAGATTGTGACTTTTACATGACATATAAGGAATAAAGAGGTTTTGGAAAGTTAAATTCAGCTTTTAGTAGCGCTGAGGATTTTTTACTGTTCCGTGGGGTGTTTTTCTTATTCTCTCCCCCCCCTCCCCCCAGTATGAAGCATTTGATTTGCTTCCATTCAGTGCTTTGGAAGGTTACAGACTTTTGTCTCAGTGGGTCTTTGAAAGCTCTCATCAATAGCTCTCTTGAGCAAGGAGCCTTTCCAGGTCGGCTGAAAGAGGCAGTGGTCCGCCCCATTATTAAAAGACCAAATTTAGATCCTCAGGACTTGGCCGAGTAATGCACAGTATCAAACCTTCCGTTCTTGGGTAAGGTAATTGAGAGAGTGGTGGTAGATCAGCTTCAGATGTTCCTGGAAGATACCAAAGTGTTGGATCCCTTCCAGTCCGGCTTCTGCCCTAGTCATGGGACTGAGACGGTTCTGGTCACTGTTGTGGACGAGCTCCAATGCCAGTTTGACAGAAGTGGTTCGGCGCTGTTGGTAAGATCTCACCACAGCGTTCGACCCGGTAGATCATGACCTCCTGGTCCACCGCCTCGCCAGGGTACGGGGGACAGCCTTGTGCTGGATGAACTCGTTTCTCTGAGACAGGGGACAGTGGGTGCTATCGAGGGAGGAGAGTTCCCAGAGATATACTATTGAATGTGGGGTGCCGCAGGGAGTGATCCTTTCCCCGATGCTTTTTAACATTTATATGCACCCCTTGGCCAAGCTGGTCCGGAGCTTTGGGCTTTTTATATAGCCATTTGGGCTGCGGTGTCATCAGTATGCAGATTACACCCAGCTGGTCCTCACAATGGTGGGTCAGCTAAATTTGGCCCCTGAAGCTTTCCAGTGGTGTTTGGAAGCTGTGGCTGGTTGGTTAAGAACAAGTGGGTTGAAACTGAATCCAGCAAAGACGAAGGTCCTGGGAGTAGGTTACAGGGAGATGCCAGCCTGTCGAGTACTGGGTTATTTTCAAGGTACTGGTTTTGACCTTTAAGGCCTTGAGCAGTCTTGGACCCACATACCTTAGGGACTGCCTCTCCCCATACTGCCCCAGTAGGCCCCTCCGCTCCTCAGAGGGGAATCTCCTGGTAATCCTTGGCCCCAAAACTATCCAGCTGCCCTCAACAAGGGCCAGGGGCTTTTTGGTCCTGGCCCCTACCTAGTGGAATATGCTCCTGTTTGAGATCAGGGCCCTGTGGGACTTGAGTAGTTTCCGCACGGCCTGTAAAACGGAGCTATTCCTCCAGGCTTTATCTGATGGCCAGCTGGGTTAACATCTTTTAACATCCTTTTCTGGCCTCCTACGGGGTGGGGGGGTGGGGAGGGAGGGACATATTTGAACAATGTAAGCCACCATCTGATATTGGATTTTAGCAATGCTGTTTTAAAAATTTTATGATTTTTTTAAACTGTTGTTGTCACCTTGAGCACCTCGGGGAAGGATAGGGTATAAATCTAATAAGTGACTAAATAAAAGAACATCTCTTTTTGTGCAAGTGTACCTATAAGAGAGTTTTTTAAGAGCTTGGGTTTGGACAGTGAATTTTTTTAAAGATGCGCAACAGGATGTCTCCCCAACTGTATCAGACATTACTCAAACTCTTTGAGCTTCAGAGTTGGCTTGCCATTCCATATGGGATGATATTTGGTCAAGAAACAGACATTCTTAGGATCCTTGGATTAAGGGTCCCAGTATCCTGATTCTTGGACTCCCAACGGCTGCTTTTCTTCATATAGCCATTTTTTTTTGTAGCTCTAAACAATGTTTGTCATTAGCAAAAGTCACTTTAACCAAACACTCTGCAATTCTATATTACTTTGGTCTGATTCAGCAGGCTCGTTCTTATGTTCTCTTATTCATGCCCTTTGCAGGTATGGAAGAGTGAACTATGTTCTTGCCCGGAGGCTGGAACTTCTGCGAGAAGTTGGCCGACTGCAAGAGAGTTTGGGGGTGCCAGGAGATGTTTCCTATACTTGTGAAACAGCTGGCCATTTCTTCTTGTATCAAGTAAGAGAACAAATATGTTGAAAAGAGTAGATGTGGGTACAATATATTACAGAAACATTCTGGGAATTGGCACAGTTTTCAGAATTTGGGCTGAAGAAACCCGTTATGTGTTTGCTTAAAAATGTAGTAGCAATTGAAGCTATAATTAAGTTGTTTGTAGGGTGCTATTGTTTTAACTCTGTGTGATGAGTCATAATTAGACAGACCAGCGTTTTTGCTTTTATGTGATTATTGACAAGCAGTCTGAACTCGATTATTTTTTTCGAGTTCTCTGCCTTGATTATATATTTCAGAGGAGTATCCCACTATGATTTCAGAGATATATTTTTGAAAGGAAAGAAAATATTTTATGCACTGTTGTAGAGAATCCTTGATAATATTTTATACCTCTTCTGAAAAAAAAATGTTTGTTCCATATGTTTATAAATGCTTATGAAATGTATTAATTGTAACAGTGTATTGAGTCATGCCTGTAGTAGTGATCAAAATACAATGATATATTTATGTTATGGTTCCCTTTTTTCAGGTGATGTCCCGTTGGGAAGAATATATAAGCAAAGTGAAAGTTAAAGGTAGCAAACCTCCTGATGTTGGGGATATCTCTAGTTTTTTTCCGTTTCACAAGTATTTTGCAAATGCCCCTCAGCCAATTTTTAAAGGCAGATCTTACAGTGAAGACATGGAAATTGCTGAAGGGTGTTTTAGACACATCAAGAAAATATTCACCCAGCTTGAGGTAAAGTCTCTAGGCGGTTGGAAATTATATTGATGTTTATTTTTAACTTGATTTAAAATGTGAGAAGAAGTTTTTATTTATTTTTGAAGATGCATACCTACCATTTGATCATCTGATCTCCAGGCAGCTTACAGCAGATTAAAATGATACTAGAAAGGGGGTTTCAAAAGGAACATGGTTGCTGAGGGTGAGATGTCTAAGAGAATGCTGAAAGCATGCAGTGTTAAAGCCCACTCCTCAGCTTTGGTATTCCTGCTGCTGTTGCTACTGTCCTCAAGGGAGTTATACTGAGCCCATAAGAAAATAGGCACTCGAGGTAGCATTCTACTGAACAGCATCCATGGCAACTGTTTTTAATAGGTGGGGTTTTCTGTCCAGGCTATGCATATCAAATTTTCATGGGGTTTTTCAGTTGGATCTTGTCCAGAGTTGGCAATTCATGTTGAAATGAATGGAATGGAACACAAATGAGATTTTAATTTAAAAAATATCTACAGAACTGCAAAACTTCAGACATTCTATACCATGGTTACAAAATTCATTTTCATCCTTCCCATTATAAATTTTCAATATTACCATTATTTTCAACTATCAAATTAACACTCATTTTCCATATACATGCAGTTATTAAACCAAGTCAGTATCTCCTTTTTCGCTGTTTCTGCAGGGGAATGCTTGTTTCAGAAATCAATAAAAAATGAGTCCATTGCTGGACAAAATGACTCTGTCTTTATCTTCCCAATATATTCTTCCTTCAGTGTTGAGATTTTACCCATTACCAGCCAAATTCTCTGCATCCATATGTATGGTGCAGTAGCTTTCACAACTTCCAGTTCTTTGCAGTTATCATTCTTGCAGGTACAAGTATATGTGAAACTGAACACCAGATATTTTTAGGCATCTGGGCATCATTGTAGCCCCAGGAGTCACATCAGTGAAGTAAGCTCAACATTTTTCTTTATCATCTTTGAATCATAGTCCAGTACCTTTTTTTAAACAACGTGATTTTTATCTTTATATCTCAGCTACAGTTTTTTGTCACAAGTTATAAAGTTTTATTGTAAGCAAATTCTCCCCTATTTCTCAGATCTGAAAAAAATCCCCTTGTGTTTTCTGTAGGAATTCAGAGCATTTGAACTTCTTCGTAGTGGACTGGATAGATCCAAATACTTACTGGTGAAAGAAGCAAAGATTATTGCAATGACTTGCACGCATGCTGCTTTGAAACGGCATGACCTCGTTGAGCTGGGTTTCAAGGTAATGCCACAGTGGGCAAAATGCTAATTTGAAAGATTTCCCTTCTTTACCTATCTGTTGTCTGCTCTTAGGAGGTTAATGCTGTCAAATATTTTCGCAAAGCAGTTCTGTGCTTACCCTTCAGTGGTAATTGTAGCAAACTGGTTCTTAGTTGAGGGTTCCAAAAATAACAGATCATGAAATCTATTTAGTTGATACCCGTTTTCTACTTTTATCTTTGCTTAGATTGGTTTATAGACAATTAGCATAAAATGATCATGAAAATAAAGTGATCATGAAAATAAAATGAACGTATCTGAAAAACCAACACCGCAGCCCATGTAAAGTCAACAACATTACCTGTGATAATCAGAAGTTCATGAACTTGCTTAATCAAAAGCCCCCGAAGTCTTACAACTCAGCCAAAAGTTTATTGAAATAACCTCACCTTGAACATTTTATGAAACCTACCAGTAAAGAAATACGTTATAACTCTCCTGGAAGGCTATTCCACAGGATTAGTTCAGCCATAGAAAAGGCTAAAGGTTTTCAGAGTACCTCTTGAAAGGAAGACACACTCCAAAAATGTTGTTTTTGTTTGTCCCAAAATTGATGGTCTGATCTATAGGAGAGGCTTTCCTTTAAGTATTTGAAGGAATTCTTTTTTAAACCAAGATGAAATATATTCCATGTTGCATATTGTGAAGTATAATTACAGGCATGGTAGTCTGAAAGCATCTCGGGCAAAATATCAACCATAAATACCACAGATACAGCAACACCATTGAAGTGATAGCTATGAGAAACATCCTGTCACTTTTAATGTGCCAGACTGGACATGTTCATTTCTTTCAACTGACAACTTCACATAAGTCAAGTACAACAATAACAGCAAAAATTTGCATATTATTAGAACAAAAGCGAATTACATAAATGACAGTTTTATTTAATAAATTATCAGTTATTTAAATGCTGGTAGAATAATAATTCCTTCAAAATATTCTCCACACATAACTTCTGCTGCTTGTTTATCTAATCTACTTGTTTGTTTTTAATTTCCCAGTATGATAACATTTTAATGGAAGAAGCTGCTCAGATACTGGAAATTGAAACTTTTATCCCACTCCTCTTACAGGTGAAAGTACCTTTAGTTTATGGCTCTTTTGATTTATTTATTTATTTATTTATATTATTGCAGGTTGGTTTTGTAAAAAAAAATGATCTAATAGTAGAGCAATGGAGTGGGTCCTAAGGATTTCGAACAGAGTTCTGTTTACAAAAAGGATCTTTCTTGCCTCCCCCTTCATGTTACAGTGTAACGTGCTTCCTGAAATGTGACTCCTGGAAGGAAGGGGTGAAGTCGGTGGACTACTGGGAATAGTATGGGGAGTCTGAGTGGGAGAAGAGACCTCTTCCCCTCTCCCTTCCCCACACAAGGAAAAATGTCCTTCCCCTCATAGATTATTTAGGTTCCAAATCACTGTGGTATGCCTGTGTGTGTGTGTGTGTGTGTGTGTGTGTACACACACACACAGAGGCATACCACAGTGATTTTATATATATATATATACACACACACACACACACCCTGCATATATACCCTGTTTCCCCTAATATAAGAGATCCCCGAAAAATAAGACATTGTAGAGGTTTTGCTGAAGCGTGAAATATAAGGCATCCCCCGAAAGTAAGACATAGCAAAATTTTGTTTGGAAGCATGCCCGACGAACAGAACACAGAAAAATAAGACATCCCCTGACAATAAGACATAGTGCATCTTTGGGAGCAAAAATTAATATAAGACACTCTTATATTCGGGGAAACACGGTATATATACACCCTGCATATGTGAACTTTATTCATTAATCTACTGTGTCAGAAATGTTGTAGTTTATTTGTCACATCTGGGTTTAATGTACAGTTTGTGACAAGAGTATGTCCATGAGTCATTGGTCAAGGAAGAGCACATTCCTTGCTTTTTGATACACAATTGTTGCAGAAAAAAGGCAGTTGTTAGAACAAGGTAAAAAGACACAGTCTACTTAAATATGTGGTTTTAAACCTGCTTAGATTAAAAACACAGAATGAATCTGCAAATTTTTTTCAGATGTGAAACAAACAGTTTTAGTATCCATGTTAGATTGTGAGCTCAAGGTAATAAAGCAGGTCAGTGATGGTTGCACCAGAGGCATGTTGATGCTAATGCTGCTTATCATAGTAATTTAATTCTAAAATCTCCTTCAATAGAATCCACAGGATGGGTTCAGCCGACTGAAACGCTGGATTATGATTGGGGACCATCATCAGTTGCCGCCTGTCATTAAGAACATGGCATTTCAAAAGTATTCCAACATGGAGCAGTCTCTTTTTACACGGTTTGTCCGTGTGGGAGTGCCGACTGTTGACTTAGATGCTCAAGGAAGAGCAAGAGCAAGGTATGGCTAAAGGAAAAGTATAAAGAAAAAATGGAATTTTCAGATGTGGTGCTTGGATGAAGGGGAAAAATCCCCTCTAATGTTGAATCCTGCCTTAAAGACATACCGTATATACTCGCGTATAAGTCGACCCGCATATAAGTCGAGGCACCTAATTTTACCACAAAAAACTGGGAAAACTTATTGACTCGCGTATAAGTTGAGGGTGGGAAATGCACCAGCTGCTGGTAAATTTCAAAAATAAAAATAGATGCCAATAAAATTACATCAAGTGAGGCATCAGTAGGTTAAATGTTTTTGAATATTTATTTCAAAGAAAAACAGTAAACTGGCTCTGTAAGTGGAAAAGAGGGTCAACCAAGAACAATATGGTATCAACAATAATTTTAAAAGTACAAACACCTTAGCTCAACCAGCAACCAAGCTAAAACACAAGAGTTAAAATCCTCCAAAACTGGATTCCTCATCATCATCTGTATGTCCAAATGTAACCCAACTTAGATTTTAAGAGGGATATTATCAGAAATGGAAAATCTACTATTAGCTTCCATTGTAAACAATGGGGGATGGGGCATCCCCTTTGCTGGTCAATAACTTTGGATCCCCTGACCCAAACCTCACCAAACCTGGCTGGTATCATAAAGAGACTCTCCTGATGAGACCAGCCAGGTTTGGTGAAGTTTGGTTCAGAGGGTCCAAAGTTATGGACCCTCAAAAGGGTAGCCCCATCTACTAATAGCTCCCATTGAAAACAATGGGGAATGGGGGCACCTCATTTGGGGGTCCATAACTTTGGACCCCCTGAACCAAACTTTACCAAACTTGGCTGGTATCATCAGGAGTGTCTTCTGAGGGTACCCTGAAATTTTGGTGCCACTAGCATAAAAACTGCGCCCCCTGCTGGCCAGCAAAGTAAAAACACACACAAAAATTTAATGACCCGCATATAAGTCGAGGGGAGCTTTTTCAGCATTGAAAATGTGCTGAAAAATTCGACTTATACATGAGTATATACGGTACATATAGAGTGTCAATCAAGTATGAAGATATGCTAGATTAGAGATGGACTTAATCTGTATGTTGCCAAATTCTTGATGATTTTACATGTTATTGCTGATGTCCATAATTACATTGTTCATAATGAAACTCTTTTATATTGTTGTATATTTCATTAATGTTGTGATAGCACTTTGCTAGGAATGCTTGAAATGTTGAGAAGTAAAATACACTTTCTCCTTCAGTGGGGTTGTGTCAATCACACATGGTTTGGTCACACCCCTGCTGTCTGAGCAGAGCTGTAGAAAACTTGCTCCTCCCAGAAATACAGTGGTGATCCTTCCCCTTCCCCTCCAGTTTTCATAGCCCTGCGTCCAAACAGGTTGCTGTTTTTGGAGCAGCTCCATGGAATCAAGCAATGGGGAACACAAACCCAACATCTGTCCCTCCCTCGTCAGCAGAGAATGCAGGGAGAAAAGGGAAGGAAGGCAAGGCACCTCGTCCTGGATCCACAAAGGAGCTTTCTGCGATCCAGTCGGGTGCTGATGAGATGCCTGGGGAGGAGCACTCAGTCCCACCTGCAATACCCCCAACCCACTTAGTCTCATCGCTGGGACCAATGGAGGGTCTGAGAACTTCCCAGGCCCCCATCCTTGAGGCCAGCTCTGCAGTCTTCCTTGGAGTCTGAGGCCTGCATGCATAGTGGAGATGAGATTACTCCAATTGCTCAGAGTGTACCAAGTGGGGATTGGGGCCCCTCTACCTAGAGGAGTGAGTCAGGCTCCTCCCACATGGCTGGGAAACGCAAGTCGCCTGGGGATAAATTTGTCAGGAAGTCTTAACATGGCCACCCTCATTTCCCTCTGTGCAAACGCTGCCTTCTTCAGCCTCCCCACCCCACTGGCTGGTTGGGTGGGTGGGAGCTTTCTCCTGGTTTCTTCTTCAGCTTTTACTAGCGCAACAGGCACAGTTAACACTAGGGGGAGCCCAACAGACTGTTGAGTCACCAGGCATCAGAGATAAGGCTGAGACTATTTCTTCTCTTGGGGCAGCAGGAAGAGTGAGAGTGTGTGTGGGTGTAAGTGTGTGAGTGTGGGGGGGGGAGGAAGGGGGAGAGAATATCAGCTCTAGTGTTGGGACCACTGAATGTGATGAGATCTGTGCCTTTGAGGCTGTTGGTGGGTGGAGTTAAGAGAACTGGGAGAAGCAGAGATTCGGCAGGCAAACTGCGCTGCAGGCTGTGGGCTGCCTTCTTGTGTGTAAAAAGAAAAACATGAGGAGACCCCACTACAAGCCCACTGCACAATGAAGAGCTCAGAGATTAATGTTCCATGCATAATAGCCAGACTCTTTAATTTAAATTCCTTGAGCGCATTGAGGTCATCTTTCTCATGCAATCATTATTAGTGTAGTATATTGAGGTGTGTTTGAAATGCAGCTGGGAGAGGCAGTGGCCATTTAGGACATCTTAGGGAATAATCTGAGCCAATGAGGTACTAACTGCTCAAAACAGAATGTAAAAAATGGTACTACCTAGTCATCTATCTCCAGATTTTTAAAATCCCAGCTGCTTGTCCTTTGTTCCTTTGCTGAAAGGTATTTTAAGCAGTGGTTCCAAAATTAGATTAACGCTATTAGTTATAGAGAATGAGAAGCATTCATTTTTTGTCCTTTTATTTTTTTCTTTCTACTATTTTTCCTCTATTGTTTTCTTGCTCAAGGGAAGAGATGGGTCACAATTACAAATCTAATTACATTGTTTTCTCTTTCCAACAATCAACTTTTTAAAACCAGTCATCAGTCACAAATTTCTGCAATGCAATATTTTGCATTTAAATGATAAAACAACTCTTTTCAGGTAGAGAAAGGGAACAATTGGAACAGCTTGAACCCAGGAAAGAAAAATGTCCTTAAAAGATCAGTATGTGGCCATGCAGCTGAAAACTCACTGGTTAAGTCGAATTGCAGTTACATTTTTTGCTGAGCTAGGAAAATAGCTGAGTAGAAATAGCAACATATATGGCCTGTGCGATCAATTATGAATAAAATTTGCACAGTAAACGGACCAGGTTTCCTTGCAATAAACAAAGAAGCAGTCATTAGATAAGATCAAGGCAATCTATGAGAGCCAGTAGGTTTAGTGGTTACAGTGTAAGACTAGGATCTAATCTGAGAGACCCAGGTGCAGATGCCATTCTGCCTTGGAAGCCTGCTGCATGACTCAAGGCCAGTCAAACACTCTCAGCATAACCTACCTAAGGGTTGTTGTTAGAATAAAATGGAGGTGAGGAAAATGATGTAAGCTGCATTGGGGAGACAGGCTGGATATAAATGAAATGCACATTAAATAATTGTAGGGTGAAACCGTAGGACTAATCCCATGGAGGATTTCCATAAATCGGAGAGGGCTGTTTTTGCTTGTCTCTCCCCCCCCCCCAACACACTGCAATATCCTTCTCAGTTGATTATTGGGGGTGTCCCTTGTCTCCCTTGATTAGCATTTTTGGGGAGAATTTTAGGCTGCAGTTGGGAGAGAAGGCAAGCAAAGTCCACTCTGCTGACAGAATTCCTTTCTGTCAGCAGAAATGTTCTGTGGGATCTAAGCCAGTATTATAAATAACTGTGATGTGTGCTTGGATTCTTCAAGTATTTAGCTTAAATTCTACTGCAAAAGATTTTGAAGTGACCTTTAGATGCTTGTTTGAAGACCAAGCAAATCCATGAGCGAATTCATCTGCAAGGAGGCCGGGGAAGTACAGGCACAGTTTGGAGTTGGGATTATTGCTGTTCTGACTGGTGGAAACCAAAAAGGAGATCTGAATCCTTTACTAACTCTAGTAGCTATTGGCAAGTGTAATGTTTTAAATGATGTGGGGAATTCTGTTTTTGCTAAGCTATAACCATTTCTTTCTTGGCTCAGAGTCAGAAAAAAACAGTAAATGCTCTGAATCAAACCAGTACTGTTCAAGCTAAATACTGTACATAGGAATCACAGGCAAGAAAATGTCCTTGCCCAGCTAAAACGTGAACTTAGGATTTATGTCACTTTGCAGCATTTTTTTGGACTGGCAATGTATAGTGTTTCTATCTCCACATTTCTCTACTTGCAAACCTTTCTGCATACTCAACCTCCTGATTTGCACTGCACATTTCTAACTCTTGTTTCTGAGATACTGTATATACTCGCGTTTAAGCCGAGTTTTTCAGCCCTGTTTTAAGGCTGAAAAATGCCCCCTCGGCTTATACACAAGTCACCGCTTACCAGCCGGCTCTTCAGGCCTCTGCCGAGGCTGGGGGCATGGCTGGGATGACCTCCCTGCTTCACAAGCCGCTTGTTGCTGCCCTCCTCGGAGGGTGAAGGGGGAACCCTGATGCACCCCGGCTGGCTGGGCTTCCTCAAACTCAGCCGGGAGGCAGAGGGAGCTCCTTATTTGGGCAGTGACATCAGGGGGAGTCACTTCCCAAATAAGGAGCTCCCTCTGCCTCCTGGCTGAGTTTGAGGAAGCCCAGCCAGCCGGCAGGCAGAGGGAGCTCCTTATTCGGGCAGATGTCCAGTCTGGCTGGGGGAGCTTTTTATTTGGGAAGTGACTCCCCCTGATGTAACTGCCCAAATAAGGAGCTCCCTCTGCCTCCAGGCTTGGTTTGAGGAAGACCAGCCAGCTGGCAGGCAGAGGGAGCTTTTTATTTGGACAGTGACATCAGGGGGAATCACTACCCAAATAAGGAGCTCTCCCGGCTTCCCATCCTCAAGTTATACGCAAGTCAATAAGTTTTCCCAGATTTTGGTAGTAAAATTAGGGGCCTCGGCTTATACATGGGTCGGCTTATACACGAGTATATACGTAATTATTAATCTTTCTGCTCCATTTCTGTTTCTGGAGTCTGAACTTCTAAGAGTTGTTGGTTGTGGAAGGTGGGTTTTGTACAGCATTGTTAAATGAAACAGTCAATTGTAGTGACCATGAAGGTAACCTGGCACAATATGGCCTTGAAGATGCTGTGTCAACCTCCTCTCCCATTCCTAAAAAATGCCTACCAATCTTGGCTTGGCCATTTCTGAATCAGCTGTCATCTGTTGCTGTTTTAGACTCAAGGATTGACTTCTGGGTGCAGCTATTCATTAAATTTATTTGGGGATTCAACAAGAACAGAATGCGGAATTAGTGTTTTAAGAGAGATGGCTTGTTACAAGTTTATGCAAGTGACTGGTATAAGTGAAGGGCCTGGTTGTTACTTGTGAAGTCCTAAAGTGGCAGGTCCCTACATATTTGAAAATGATCATATTTCCTACTGTGAAGATAATTCCAGGTGGGTAGCTGTGTTGGTATGCAGTAGAAGAACAAGATTTACAGGGTGTAAACTTTTGAGAGTCAGATACTTGAGGACGGGAGCTTTGACTCTCAAAATATTATATCCTGAAACTCTCTTTTGTCACCAAGCTATTACTAGACTTGACTTTTGCTCATATTTACTATCATAGCTCTTGTGCTCCACTGAGATTTTCTCTCTGATGTGACCTTCTGTTTGAGCTCATAGTGACCAGTGATAAGAGGAAGGTTATTTTCCTTATCCCCACTGTTGTAATGTTAGTAGGGTTATACTGTATAATGTCAATGTGTGAACTTGGTTTTTATTCACCAGTTTGAGATAGCAGATTGGTGGCATAAAAAACCAAAAGCAGTTTAATTAAGTAAAGATACAATTAAGTAAAGATACAATAAAGATAATTAAGTAAAGATACAAAGAATTAGTAATGGGACCAACTTACTTCAGAGCCTCTCATCAATACTTACTTTCCATTGTATTTCCTATAAAGCTTGTGCAATCTCTACAACTGGCGTTACAAGAACCTGGGTAACTTGCCACATGTACAACTCTTGCCAGAATTCAGAACGGCAAATGCTGGCTTCCTGTATGATTTCCAGCTTATAAACGTTGAAGATTTTCATGGTGTAGGAGAATCTGAACCTAACCCTTATTTCTATCAGGTAAGTGAAAAAAAAATTAGTCCAATCCAGAGCACTGGGGTGTCCAGGGACAGTGTCACTGTGGTGCCACCCTGCTGCCTTCAGAGGGCTTTTTGGTGGCGTAAGGAGTCAAAACACAAAAACCCTTCCCCGCTGCTGAAAAGCCTTTCATTGGGCTCAATGGGCTTATGCCACCCAAAAGGCCTAAAGCAATCAGCTGTTATTACCTCCCCCAAAGGGTAGCATAAATCCATGCCCCAGGCGTTAGCATCCTGGGTGGCAAAGATGGGGTGGAAGCCAACTAATTGGTATAACTGGTACGCATCAGCTGCAGAGGTGAGTCCACTCCCCTTTCCCGGATTGGGCTCTTAAAGTCAAATTACTGTGTATATATTTCACTTTTAAAGACATAATGCTAAACAACATTTAGGTAGAAAATATTCATATTTACAGTGTACAGAAAATTTTGGAGGGGAAGAGTAATCCCAGTTCAGTGCTGTTTGGGTGGGATGAGAATGTTCTGAGAGTATTCTTTAGCAGGCAGCTGTAATTCTGCTGACCTGTTTTGGCATTAAAACACCTTACAGCTTTCTCTGCCCTTGAAGGAAAAAGGTCATTGTTTCTATGCAATTGTTTGGTTCGAAACAACACAGCTTGTGGATTTTGGCACAGTGAACTAATGATAGTTTCTTAACCTGCATTTTAGGAAATATGTTTAAATAACTTACTGAAATGTGCATGTTTATTAAAGAAATGAATCAAAATAAGAGTTCCAGACAAGTTACACTAGTGTGGTTCTGTTGAAGTCTGGATGGGTGTCATTGTTATTTTTCTCTTCTGGACCGGAAAATGCCACATGAAGATGCACATGCAGAAAACTTACTGCTTCTTCTCCCATGCTATCACAGTCTAGTGATGGCACACAACTATATCTTGATAATCAATCTTATACGTTTCTGAAACTTTGCAGAACCTTGGCGAGGCAGAATACGTTGTTGCACTCTTCATGTACATGTGCCTGTTGGGTTACCCAGCAGAGAAGATCAGTATCTTGACAACATATAATGGACAAAAACACCTGATTCGAGATATAATTAATCAACGTTGTGGGAATAACCCCATCATTGGAAGGCCAAACAAGGTAATGCCACAGATAGTGATGAGTCCACATGTAGTTTTAATGTTTTACTGAGGCGTGTTGTTGCTGTTGTTGTTTTAATATGTCCCAGGTGAAAGATGAGCTGTGCCAGAGTGGTGTAGTGATTAGAATGTCAGACTAGGATCTCAGAGACTCAGGTTTTAATTTCTACTCTGCCATGGCAGTTTGCTTGGTAATCTTGAGCCAGTAACACTCTCTCAGCCTCAGCTACCTCACAAGGTAGTTGTTGGGAGGATAAAATGGAGGAGGGGAGGACAATGCTGTAAACTGCTTTAGGTCTCCTTTGGGAAGACAAGCAGGAATAAAGTTAATAAATTAATAAAATACATGTGTTGATCAGCATTAGGAGGAAGTTGATATCTTTGCTTTGGCCTGTAGATTGAATTTTGAATAGTTCAGTTCACTTATTTTGTTCTTCACATGATGAGGCAAAATCAGTGAAAGATCATGAATAGCGAATCCTTAATTATAATTAGAAATTTGATTTATATACTTATATCTAGACATCAGATTTCTGTACAAGTACTTGTTGAGTGGCTAGTTCTCAAGATGCACACAGCCACATTTTGAAGGGATGTCTTACCCGTACAGCCCTTCATGTCCTGGAAAAAACATGCATTCTCTCACTGTATACACTTTGCATTATTTCTCTGATCACTAATTTGTTGTGCTGCCACGCACGGTGGTCAGTATGGGCTCAGGACTCTCTAATCCTTTTCAGTCGTGGGTTCACATTATGAACAGCTTTTCAGGAGAGGTAGGATATCTTGAACGGAGGTAGGAAGGTCCACGAGTCATTAATTAGTGACTGGTATTTTATATGGGAAGGTTATGGGTAGTTTGGCTTCAAATTCAGGTTTGATTTGTTCTTGTCTGTGTTAGTGCTGATTTTATTGTGAGCTAGCCTGGGCTCCCTTTTTGGGAAGGGAGTCATGTTATAACTAGTCTTAAATATAAAGGAATATATTACATTAATGTCTTCCATCTTCCTGGTAGGTGACAACTGTGGATAGATTTCAAGGTCAGCAAAATGATTACATTATCCTTTCGCTTGTACGAACTAAAGCAGTTGGACACTTGAGGTATGCACTTAAATATCCCCAGGCATGATTCAGTTCTATCACAGGTATAGGACTTGTGTGGATGAATTCACGTAGAGTTTGGTAGATCTCTATTTTCCTATTATTATTGTTGTTGTTTGTTTGTTTGTTTATTAAGCTTCTATACCGCCCTCCCCCGAAGGGCTCAGGGCGGTGTACAACATACACCCACTTGATGCCTTCTTGACATATTTGTATCCAATTCCCTATGTCTATCCTGTGCTGAGCAAATGGGACTCTGTTGAAGTATGCAGGAATTCTCCCCTTGCACTGCACCTGCAGTTTCCAGATTTTAAAAACCTGAGGTCTAATTATGTGGGATTAATTTTTATGAGCTTTTAAATATTGAAGTTCTGGCCTACCTCTGTAAATTCTATATCAAAGTTGTACACTTCCATTCTGCTCAGCTGAGGACAGTTTACAGGAGGTGTCCTGTTGATGGAGCTCAGACCACCCTTGCCTATGGCGAAAGCATGTCTTCAATTATTCAAAATTTGATACCATCTATGGAGATATAAAATAACCCTTTTTAAAGCTACCTTGTTTCTGATTAACTACACTTGTATTTCTAGCTATGTTTAGTAGTAAGAGAAATTTAATTTTATCATTCTGAAACTCATGGGATAGAATACCAAGTTGAAATTGTGGAAGGACTGAAGTATTGATTTGAGAGAGATTTGTACCTAAATGGGCTTTTCCTTCTATTCATGACATATACCGCTTCTGTGCAACTGCTCTTTAAATACATAGGCCTGCTTCACAAACAATGACCAAGCATACATTTTCCCCCTCTCTGATTTTCTGTTGGGAAATAGCAGTATCCATTAGCATAAGTTTTTTGATCATAACAAGTAGTTACAATGGTAATATATCATCAGTGATTATTTTGGAAGTGTTTAGATGAGCAGGCGCTAAAGTAGCTATAGTCATACTTACCACTTAATCTCTCTCTCTATATAAATGGAACCATGCATTTGTTGCTTCGAGAATAACCCCGCACCTGCTGGCCCAAACGCTCTGAAAATTTCACACACACTTACTCATTCCCCCGACTGTGTTCTTATGTACCTCCCACTGTCAGACAACACACCTGAGCCAGGTAAAACATCTTTTTTCTGGTGCACCAGGCCATGAAGCTGCCTGTGCGTAACTGTCACCCTTAGAATGTTCATGCCCTTAGAATGTTCGCTCAGACGGCCAGATATGAGCAGTAAAAACAGTACATAGGCAATAACTCCAGTGGATGTGAAACACATACACACGTTGCCGTGTGAGATGTCAGGTGGGGTTCCCCCCCTCACACACAGGTACCTTTCACTCTCTGTGCCTCACCCACTGCTACAACACAACATACCTACTCTCATACACATTCAGCGGAAGGAGAGGGAAGGGATGGAGGGGGAGGTATGCAAGGGAACAGAAGTTAGGGAGGGGAGAGAGTGAGGGGTGGCATGCAAGGGCGGAGAAGGAGGGGGCACAGCATCTGGATATGACCCACCCACTCTAGCAAAGGGAAAGGGGAGGGAGGTAGGGGGAGGGGTGCCATGCAAGGGAAGAGAAGTGAGGGAGGATGCGATCACACACATCAATGACATCGCACAGTATCAGCCTGCACGTTTCCATGAGCATGTACTGCTGGGCTCTGCAATTGATTTGCTGCTCCTGTTCCTTTCCCATTTCACCACAGTTAGCCACAGCAACGCATGGCAGGCCCCGCTAGTTATAAAGACCTTCATATATTACCAACAGTTATTATTGCTAGCGCTGCAGGTGCCTGATATTAACTCTTGCAGAGATGACTGTTCATCCAGCATTTTGAGTACATGAATGAGGTATAGCTTGGATGCATAGTACTAAGATTTATCAGTCCCCTTGTGTTTGCATGTGGGAACTTGATGAGTGATTAGAATTGTCTAAAAGTTGAGGCCATGTGCAAGGTAACATTCTTATTTTCCTTCTCATTCTTTATACAGACACTCTCAAAGTGTATGACACTCTATAGATATAGTCATCTGCTCCCTCCCAGTTTTCATTGTGCAATAAATAGGAATGCAGTTTTAGACAGTTGAAGCAATTGAAGATAACAAAGGAAAGTATGTTCATGGGGGGGAAAAGCAATCTCTAGTTTTAGGGCTTCTTAATGGCGTGCCAATATCTGTCCCAGTGACTTGTACATTCTCTGTTTTTCGTCTTTCTATAAAGATATTCACTGTGCAGTACAGTAATATTTGTTTAAAGGCAAGAAACATTCAGCTTTGATTATTATAATGCAGATTAAGATTGCTTTTCTATGTAAAGCTGTACAGGTAAGGGAGGCATTGTGCCTAGTTTTAACAGCATGTTTGCTTCTTGAAGGGATGTTCGGCGTTTGGTGGTTGCTATGTCAAGAGCAAGACTTGGACTCTATATATTTGCAAGAGTATCTCTATTTCAGAACTGCTTTGAGCTAACTCCAGCTTTCAGCCAGCTCACTGCTCGCCCTCTTCAACTGCATATAATTCCCACAGAGTATTTTCCAACAATGCGACAGGTATGGATCATTGTCCTTAGTTTCAAATATGTAGTACTAAGGGTAATGTAATAACTGAAAATGAACTTTTCTTTTTTTTTGCCTTTTCTTTTTGCCTTTCCATTTTATTATTTCTAAATGCAAAAGGACTTTTCTTCTCACTTGAAACCTCTCTTAACTGTAACTGTTTCTTCCCTCCAGAACGGAGAACATCCATCTCACCAAGTTCATCTGATAAAGAATATGCCTCAGATGGCCAACTTTGTGTACAACATGTACATGCATATGATACAAAGTACACGCCAGTACAGACAGGTAAAAAATACTGAAAGTTGAGAGACTCCTCTGCTGTTTCCGTATGTATCTGCTGTTAACTTCTGCAGCCAATTTGTTTTTGTGATTTTAATGGCACAAGTTTTTATTATTTTGTTCTATTTTATAACTAGTTTTATTGCCGTAGAATCCTAGACTGGGACATGGGATACAAATTTGTGAATTAGCAATGCTGATGTTACTCATGGAGAAAATTTCCTGATCACTAGAGTTCACTAGCCACTGAGGGTAATATCTTAAAATGACTGAAAGCTACTTCAAGTCCTGAAGCTTTCTTTATAAGGAATCAAATGGTTTGATGCCTGAGATTAGCATCTGACAGAACAGATTACTTGGCAAAACTAGCTTTAAAAATTGATCCTTAGAAGTGTTCCGCTAGCAGAGGGTTGATGATATGAATGGAGACTGCTGTGTTGAAATACTCTAAAAATCAGGCTGAGTAGTATTGAACTCAGCATTAGCTAACATGAGTTATTGGTACCTTTGTACAGGCATATTCCATACTTTATTCCCCAGAAAACACTCTGTGTTCTCCAGAACACTGTTCAGATGTTATTTTTAACATCCTATTAGTCCATTCTTAGAAAGGTTGAATGACAGTAATCATGCATGTATAAAAACTGTACCAGCTGCATCACAGAAGGAGCCCCAATTTGTATCCGGCAGCATGAAATATCTCTTCTTTTCCAAGGACAAAGAAGTCCCTAATTTGAGAGATTCAGCTTTTCTGAATACTTATAATTAATCTTTTGAAAAACTGTTTTGGCCACATATTAGCAGATCCAGATGTAGCAATTTCAAAGTTTGAAATTCTCCCGCTGGCTAGTGTACTATCAGATTTCCCCATGGCTCTCAGAAACATGAATTAATAGTGGATCAGATTCAGAATAATGTTGTGCCAAAATTCTACAATTAAAAAACAACACCCTTAAAGCAGCAAATAAAAATAGTTAGGAGGTGCAGGAAGATTTCTCTGCAGTACTGAGACTTTGTAAGTTCTTACCATCAGAATTAACCTCTGACAATTCATGTAATATTTCAGCCCACCTAGTACGCTTCCTTGATTAAATCAGTTGCCTTTTCAGGAGTACAGTGAGTCTCCTTGTCCGTAGCTAGCCTACTTGATTGCTATCACTCGCATGAACATAAGTCACACATTCAAGAATTCTGTATTAAAGCTACCATATTAAAATACAATAATGGCCTATATCCAACCATCCATGCATGAAATGTGGAGTTTTCCTGCATTTCTGATCATTCCTACAGACCTTTCTGACACCTGGTTGGAATGAAAAGGGCCAGGTGAGTGAAAATGTTCCTCCTCCCTCTTCTGTATGCTCTGTTGACGGAAACGGAAAATCCCCTTGTCTCTCTTCACTCCAGCCTCCCACTCTGTGGTGGTTTTTTCCATGCAGGTCCTACAATCCCATGAAAGATCTTTCCAGGGATAAGAAGGGGCTACTGGAATGAAGGGGGTTGGGGGGGAAATCATTGTGCCTTCTATACATGAATAGTTGGTTAGAGATCAATAACTGTCAGGTTTAAGCAGTGTACCCATAAGTGAAATTAAAAGAATTACTGGGAAGCAAAATCTAATTTATCAGGCAGCTATATTTGGTAGCTGAAAAATACATAGAATTTAAACACACCTAAGTTGTATGAAGTCCTAACGTAGCATTCCTAATTTTGCCAAAATTCAAAACTTGTGTTTAAGCATGAAGAACAAATGTACCTCTATTGAATGATTTTTTATTTCTTTATAGCCGAATTTATTGCCACCTCCAGCACTTGTTGAAGAAAGCGAAACACTCCAGTCACAGGAAAGTGAAATAGCTCAGAGTCAGGAAGGTGAAATGGAAACTGAAGTTGAAACCAAAACCCCACCAGTGGAGACTGCAGCAGAGAAAGTGTTGAAGGAGAAAGAAAAGGTAGCAGAGGAAGAGGAGGAGCATCGGAAGATGCCTGAACATCCTGGAAGAGATAGTGATAGTGAAGACAGTGAACCAGAGGAGGACAGTGTGCCAAGCAAAGGCTGAAAAACAATGTGTTAGGTGACTATAAAACCAGTGCTGCATTTATCCATTGACTACTTTGGCGAGCCAAACTCATGTTGAATAAAAGTAAACGATACTGAATACTTGCAGTATCACTTCTCTACCACGCAATAACAAATGTACTGAAGGACTGCACACATAATTGCAGTGCACATTTTTATTTGTATGGAGTTTTTCAGTAAACCTTTTTTTAAAATGTCTGTGCCTCCTTATTTTGTACTAAACTCTCTGAGAGATTTTTCAGTCCAGATTAAATATGTTGATAGCTACCAGAACTGGGAAAAAAGATTAGAATTAGAAAAAAGATAATTATTTTCAAACAAACATTGGCCATTTGCTGTGGTTTGGTTGTGCATAATATGAGAAAAGTCAAATAACAACTACTCATCCTTGTTCATTTTCCCTAATGTTTTAGGTCCCAGTTTAGCAGATACTGAAGTTCATATTCAAGCCCTGGTCTTCATTAATAATGAACTTTGTAAAACTTTGTGGTAAACTTTTTTTGGGACTGTACCACATCAGATTGCTGGGTTGGGGGGGGGGGCAGAAGCTGTATATTTAAAAGCTATTTCATCCTACAACAAAACAAATTTTCCTCACACATTGAAAACTAGCATATCAGGAAGAAGGCTGAGCTAGAACTGTTCTTCCTGTCATCTAGTTTATATGGGCAAGGTTCTTGGTTGTTTTTTTAATTTGCAAAAGTAGTATTTATCTAATACCTGCCGTCGGAAATAGCACAGTCCAAAAACAGTTTTAACATACTCTCTTGTTAATATAGCTTCATTCACATGCACACATAAAGCTGAAGTTAGCTTTAGCAGGATAAAGAGATGATGCTTCAATATTTTGTGTCTGAATTGCCAATTCATGTATGACCACTGGTTTTACTGGCCTTCCAGGGAAGAAAGTAATAGTTAAGCTATATGCAATGAATCTTTTTGTTAAAAACAACACACACACACACACAATCTGATATGCATTTGAAGAAGAAAACATTGCCTCAGTAGAACATCTCCTTCGCATGTGTTGTGGTTCAGGACTCTGCAGAGCTTTACACTGTTGCTTTTAGGGACAAAAGTGACATAAAGGTAGAAAAAAGAAAACTTGTCTCCCATTCTAAGTCACAGGTTATCATTGTAAAGTCACAGGTTATCATTGTAAAAGCCTAGAAAATATTACTGAATAGAACAGTGATTAATAATCAGACAGGTGATCTAGAGTAACTGTTAAATTTACATCCTTTCATAAAGTTCCAGATTTATGATTGGCAGAAGACAATTTGATAGATTAATTAACCACTATAAATCCACTGGATGAAGCAGTAGGTACCAAAGTTAGCCATCATCCATGCTTCCCTTGTTTATTTTGCAATCAAGGATGAATAGTTGCTTGTAAAATCACCAGGATTTCTTAACCAAACATAGCCCACTGAAAGATCTTAAATCTTAAACTGTATTACTTTCAGTTTGCTAGTATTACTTCTGCTAGTGTATTTCATTTGCAATTTGATGTAGAGTGGAAGCAAAATAATTCTTCACTGCAACATCAGATACAGACTTTCTTAATGAGGAAGGACATTGTTCTCAGTTATACTTGTACTGTCAGTTGCATGATATCTGCACTCCAAAAACCTTTATTAGGCATAAAACCAGAAGTACCATGCATTCCAAGTACAAATATCTGCACTCAGTAAGATAATCATTTGTGGATTTAAATTATTGAATTGTCTTTGTGAAGTAAAAAAGACATTGCTTTGGAAATATTGGGTTTTTTAAGTTCCAGGAGGCACGAAAATAAATAATAGCTATTTAAGTTGTCACCAAAAGAGCCCTAATGGTGCAGAGATTAGAGAGTGGGTAATATAGCTTCATAAACTAACATGCATATGCTTAATCAGGGATGAATAGTACAAGGCCCTCAGGCAACATGTGACCAGCTCAGCTGAGGGTTGTCTGCTTTCTAACCTATTTTCTAAAAATATTCTGGTATCTAACAACTTATTTCTTTCTCTTTTTTTCTAATAAAGCCAAACATTGGCAAGAACAGCTGCTGGTAGCTTGCGATATTTTTGCTCACACACTTTAACTTGGAGCCAGTACAAGAGCCTCAGTAACAAGAATGCATTGCCAAAATGAATGCAAGAAGCAACTGGTGCAGCATACAAAACAGTCCTGGGAGTACTTGTCTAGTTAGGGCCGGTCCTTTCAGTGCTCTTGGTTGTGCATGTTTTTCAGCCTGCCTAAGAATGTAGGATAGGAGAGTTGTAGCCATGAGTAGCGAAGGAGACCTGTGCTATTGCTATTCATCAGAATTGCAGTTGGCACAAATTGTAGGGACTATGAGACAGCTACTCTTGGAAACACCTGAGGCGTCCCTTATCTTGCGCTATAGACAGCACCCAAAATGAATCTGGAAACAAAACTTGGGCACCCACTGTATAGTCCTAAGGAAACAGACCTTTCTAAGATTGGAATAACTGTAGATTTGAACTGTCAATTGCCATAGTATTTAGATTGTAGGGAATTATATAGTATCCAGGTGTCTAATAAAAGTCTTGGCGCTTCAGTGCTTACAGGAGATAAACATGACAGGGTCTGTACATTTATCAGCTATGAATTCCAGCATTGCTTGGTTGAAGCGTTGGAGTAGCCCTGTTATGTATCGTGAGGCACTTCAGCATCCTGCTGCTTAAATTTGACATCTCTCTGTTACACAAACTATTTTTAGGATGATCGTCTGGGGACATGGAGTGTTGTATCAATTATTGTGAAGTAAGAGAGGTGGAAAACTCTGGTGTTGCTTTTTACTGTTTCAAATGCTTCCCAAGTTGTAGGGGAAATTTTACTCTGTGGAAAGACCTGTTAACAGGAATGAATATCCTATCGGGTGCAGCCATGTTGATATGATATACCAAGACTATAAGAAAATAAACTATACATGCTTGAGGGTTCCAAAGGTTCTGTCATATTCTGTCCAACAAACAAAATTAGGGATTGATGCTATGCAGAGAGAAACAGACTTGATTCTTAGGGGCTGAGGCACTTCTGTGTTACTGCATTTGCTAGTAGCTGCTTTATGGCAGGTTTGCAGCACTGTGAATCAAGGAGACTGAGATTGCTGTTGACATTTAAAGGATGTGAGGAAAGCAAAAGGACAAGTTTTTAACTGAACTCTGCACATTTGGCTAGAGTTTTGATTGCTGAGCAGTCTGTCTATGTTGCAGCTGGCTTCAATAGCTGACTGAAAGTCAAGGGACTGGAAAAGTGGTTTAATCGCTTGTTCACTTTCTTCTGACCCTTTAAAAAGACTCAGTCACAATGGGAGGATTTGACCTTTTAACTACTGCCATGATGCATTAACCGGAAAAAGAACAGCCAGGTTGGCAATAACCTCTGCTTTTTCGTCTGTTTAATGTACTAATTCTAGCTGGTGTATTATGCATGAACCCTAAACCTTCAGTTTCAGGTAGTGAAAGACCAAAATGGTGATTGTGTATGGTGAGGGGGTGTGTGTGTGTGTCTGATATTCTCTGCTTTATTTCCACTTTGAACACATTTTTTGAGTACACAGAATACAATGTTTTTCCATCATAAACTCAGCTTTGATTTCAATGAACCAGTTGTCCTAAATTACTCCCTACTCATACAACATTCACCCACTGGCATCCTGTCAGCCTAAACTATGCAATAAAGGGAGGCGTTGAGGACAGCTGCTTCTTCTGACTCATCTTCTTTCCCAATTCTTACTATAAAGTATGTTACTATATTTTTTTTGAGCTGGAACAAGTAAGCTTACTGATACAGAATGAGAAAAAAATCTAGGAAGTGTGATTTGCTTCTTAGAAGTATACAAATGTGGTTACATTTTGGCTGTTCATGCCTACATATTTCAAAGAGCCAACTGCTTCTGAAGCTGATGCTGAAGCCTTTCATGTGCACATTCACACAATGAATGAGGCAATATGAAATATATTCAGCATCTTTTTCATATTAAAAAATGTAATGGGGGACAGATAGTTCTCTCTCTGAACTCTGAGAACATCTTTGGGTGATTTCCACTGCTTATTAGGGAGACAGAAACTAGAATTCTTCTCTTTCCTGTTTCCTGTGGGATAATTAGTAAGGGAACTGATAATAAAACTGCAAAGATTGTCATGCCCTTATATAAAGCAGTGGTGAGACCACACTTGGAGTACTGTGTTCAGTTCTGGTCGCCACATCTCAAAAAGGTTATCAAGGAAATAGAAAAAGTGCAAAGAAGGGCAATGAGGATGATTGAGGGACTGGAGCACCTTCCCTATGAGAAGAGGCTGCAGCGTTTGGGACTCTTTAATTTGGAGAGGAGACGTCTGAGGGAGGATATGCATGGGGTAGAAAATGTTGACAGAATTTTTTCTCTTTCTCACTAGGGGTGTATCTGCAATTGGGACATAGGGAGTCAAATGTCCCCAGGCCCCCCCCCCAAATTTGGTCACATGGGGGTGCAAAAATTCAGGTTTTTTTTTTTTGCATTCTTTAGTGTTTTCCAGTTTTGGGCCTGTAGGTGGCACAGTTTTAGACTAGCAGCACCAAAATTTCAGGGGTTTTGGGAAGACTCTTCTGATGATGCCATCCAGGTTTGGTGAGGTTGGTTCAGGAGGTCCCAAGTTATGGACTCCCAAAGGGTGTGCCCCATCCCCCATTGCTTCCAAGGGGAGTTAATAGGAGATGGGGGCTACACCTTTGAGGGTCCATAACTTTGGACCCCCTGAACCAAACTTCATGTAGCATAGTGGTTAAGACCAGGTGCACTCTAATCTGGAGAATCAGGTTTGATTCCCCCCTCTGCCATTTGAGCTGTGAAGGTTTATCTGGGAAACTAGATTAGCCTGTGCACTCCAACACACGCCAGATAGGTGACCTTGGACAAGTCACAGCTCTACGGAGCTCTCTCAGCCCCACCCACTTCACAGGGTGTTTGTTGGCGGGGAAGGGAAAGGAGATTGTAAGCCCCTTTGAGTCTCCTACAGGAGAGAAAGGGGGGTATACATACAAACTCTTCTTCTTCTAACTTGGTGACAGTCAACTCAAAAAACCAAGGCCAAAGAGAACACTCAAAAAGTAATGGAGTTCTTGCAGGATCATGGGTTCACTGACAAATGTCAAAGGACAAAACGGCCAATAATAGTGTGATTTTTCTAAAATTGATAGTGTAAATATATGAAATCTGCACTAGTAAGTCTGCAAAGTGCCCCTTAGAAATAGGATTGCCATCTAGTCAGTTTTCTGTTAATGTGACCTGTGTTTTTCCTTTCAAGAAACAAAACAGGATTGTTAACTGTTAGTACACTTTCAGAGCAAATAAATTTGCTGCCCTATATCTTTCTTTAAGATCTTTCAGCAGCCATTTTAACTTCAATTTTCAGGCAAGGTTTTTTGTGCCTCAAAAGCAGCTATTCTAAATACTGCTGCTGTTGGCTGTCTTTTTCGTTTTCCTTTCCCTCTATAGATATCTCCTGCACCCTCTTTTTCTTCTGTTTTTGTGCAATCTACTAGTAAGAACAGAGTTTTTCTGTTTAAAAGCTTAAATGATTTGCTACTGATCTCTACTAAAAAGCTCTTGCAAATCCATGGCTAGGGAGCTTTGAAGATACTCTGGCATATTATCTCAGAAGTAAGCCTATTCCCTGATAGAACTGCACCCTCATATGTATGAATCTGTCTTGAATCAGATCATTGGTCCATTTAACCCAGCATTATGTACTCTGATTGGTAGTGGATTTCAGAGTCTAAATAATGGCAGTAGATTTCAGAGTGCTACAGAGGAGTTCTCAGCCATTCTTCCAGGGAGCCATTTTCCTGGAGTGGATTCTGTGAACTCTTACCAGCAAAAATAATTTAGCCTTTAAGGGGTCACAGACCAACTTGTTCTTGGGAAACTAGCAATTCCTTTTAACTTTTGTAATGAATTCTTTTAGATGGAAATTGCAAGCAACAACTGAAAGGACATTTAACTCATTGTAAGGGCACTGTAGTTTGCACACACATGACCTACATACATACAGCTGCAGCATATTATTAAGGAATGAAGCATTAAGCAACAAGCCTTTAGAAAACTTTCTGTTCAAATATATTATTTGGTTGGACTTGCAAGTACATGCAATAGATGTGCATCTTTAGATTAATAGTAATTTCTGGTGGCACTGCCTTTTTACTAATCAGCTATGCAAGTTGGCAAGCAAAGTGCAGAGAGGAATGATTTTCTAGCCTACCCACTACGTAAGTTATACAAAAAATAACTGCAACAAAATAATTTCATTGCCTGACTGTAGGGCTGAAAGATGGCATTGGTGCCACTGCCTCTATAATAATTGTTAAAGGTACTATGGAATATATTTCCCATTCTTTCACTTGCATGCTGTTACAAAGAACTTCTAGAGAGAAGACACTGTCAATGACATTGCACCAAAATCTTCTTGGAGTTCAGCCATGCTGACGAACACAAACAGCATTCTAGGATTTTTCCCTAAAAGAAAACACACACACACACATGCACACACACACACACACACCCAAGAGATAGAATATCACTGTACAATGCATTCTAATTTCTCTGAGGCAAAATTTAAAAAAGGTGTACTACGGTAAACAGGAATGCAGATGCAAATATTATCAGTGTAAAGTCTGAGCTAAAATTGCTGTTCTGCAACTTTAAACTCATTTTCATGATGTAAGAATCACAAAAGTACAAGCATAAACTTGCCCCTAATAGTATTGATGAGGGTGTCTTCAAAATACACTTCCTTGATTCCACCAGTATAGATAATCTTTGGTTGACTAACAGTTTCCAAACAGGTAGAGCATCCAACCACAAAGTAGGCAACACTGGAAAAGTAGATGCTAGACTATCAGGCCTTGTTCTTTTGAGCAGTTATCTGTCAAGTCTAGTTTAAAACAAATTGCCTACATGAAATGTAAAACTCTTTGTAGTTTTGCAAACTGTTTTCCTTGTGTGTTATAATTTTAATTAACCCCCTTAATTAATTAAACCTTCCCTTTTGGGGGTGGGGGGTAAAATTGATACCAGCTGCTGGAAAAAATAATTTCCTCTGCAATTGCACAGACACATTAGACAGCTAAGACTTTTACACATAAAGTAAGAAATTCTTCCAGTTGCTGAAGTACATTATTATTCATGAATGTGTTCACTGAGAAATACTGGTCTCATTGGATCAATAGGGTATACTTCCAAGAATGTGTGCTTAGGGTTTCCAGATCTCCTTGGCCACCAGCGGGGCGTTTAGGGTAGGGCTGCCAGTTGCAGCCTGCAAAACTCCTGGAGATTTGGGGGTAGAGCCTGGGGAGGACAGGGAACTCAGTAGGTACAATGCCATAGAGTCCACCCTCCAAAGCATCCATTTTCTCCAGGGGAAATGACTTCTGCAGATGAACTGCAATTCTGGGAGATCTCTAGGCCCCAGCTGGAGTTTAGCATCCCTAACACTACAGCTTTACTTGGAAATTGAGGGTCTGATTTTATAAATTATGAAAGCAAATATTTCTGCCTTTTATTATTGATATGTGTGTTTAATTTTACACCATTTCATTTTTTTTTATAAAGGTATTGCATTCTTTTATTTAGGCTGTACAAACTTGTAACTTCAGCCGTTTTCTACTATCACAAAACACTGGGCGTGCTTGAAAAAAGGAACTGCTATAAACAGCTACTGCTCTTGCTGGCACTTTGTTATCTGAACCAAAACCATGAGGAAGGGGGGAGGCATGAGATACAGAGACAGAATTAAACACCTAGTTTAAATTCTGGGCTAGAGTTGATATCCTCAGTTCCAGCAGAATCATTAATAATCTTTCTGTACAAGTGTGTGTGTGTGGCTGTGGCCAAGAGCCTTTTTCAAAATTAGTGTGTGGCTAGGCCTATAGGTGGCATTTTCCCTCCTTTTCTCTCTCTCTCTGAGGGGAGGGTTTAAAAGGTCTTCTTTTCCTTCACGGTAAGTCTGGTAGCTTGAGTGTCTGTCTGAATAAGGGCCTTCTATTCCATGGAACTGCCATTTGAAGCAATTTATTTATTATATAGAAACTCTAATCTCTGCTTCCTTGGCCTGTCTTCTAGCCCTAGTCTAGATGACAATGTTAAGCCCCCTTGCCTTAGCAAAGCTAATTGAGGCTAGGTCTGTTTATATTGATTTTCTCCAAACCTGCACATGTGTAGGTTACCTGCTCTAAATCAACAAACAAAACAAACAAAAACCACTTTCTCATTCCATATGCGCAATCCCAAAATGAGCTCTGAATCCCAATCTTCTTAGAAGAATGTTGCTAAACTACATTGTGAGAAAGACAATGTGGCTGAAGGGTACAAGGTCCTAGCTAACCTGCTTGGTATCTGTGGGAACTGTGTGAGGGAATGTATTTGTCTCAATTTCCTCATGTGGTTAAAAAACCTCCCAAGATATGACATTACACACTACATGAGCATTTACAAACATTTGTTCAGGTTGGGCAGATAAAATGGGTGCTTTGGTATGGTTGCCATCCTCCAGGGGGTGGTTGGAGAACTCCCACTAATACAACAGATCACCAGGTGACAGAGATCATTTCACCTGGTGCAAATGGCCACTTTGGGAGGTGGACTCTATTGTATTATAACCCCTTGCCAACTCCATGTTGGGAAATACCTGAAGATTTGGGGGATGGAGCCTGAGGAGGGCAGGGGCAGGACTTCAATGGGCTATAATGCCATAGTGTCCATTTTCCAAAATGGCCATTTTCTTCAGGTGAATTGACCTATGTCACCTGGAGATCTGTTGTAACAGGAAGAGATCTCTAGTCACCGACTGGAGGTTGGCAACCCTACTATTCAATGGCATGGATTTTATAGACAGGAAGGGAGTATTAAACAATGGCTTTTATGAAAATAGCATTTGAAGGGTGATATTAATGACAAGGGACAATGCTATGCACAAGTGGAATCCTGTGAAAAATTTGCTTATGAAAAACTGTTATTATAAGAAGTTGGAACAAAAGCAGTATTAGGTAGTTCTGTGGGCTTATTCAGCAGCAGATGTTTTTTAACTGCTCACACACTACGCTATTTTGAGAACATAGGTGTTCAAATACTGTGGAGTCTTTTCCTCCTGAACTACCATGAACTTCAGAGAGGCCTCTGGGGATAGCCAAGAGTTCATCATGGTTGTGCAGGAGGTAGTTTATGAGGAACAGAGAGAATGAGAAGGCCTTGTTCTCTAGTATTGGCACACATCATCCCGCAAAGTATTATCCTTTTTCAAGGGACATATTCTTCCTCCAAATTCTTCTCTCATGAGAATAAGTTAAGAATTGAAAAGTAGAAAGGAATGAATATCTCTGAAACTTCATACATATTTATATAGCAAACTAGGCATTATTATTTTAAATATAGATAAATATGCTAATCAAACTTAATGCGATTTTCTGACAAGCAGTAAGCACTGGCTTGCTGGATTAAGTCTGTGGAAATGGAAGGTTGATAACAGAATTTTGGGAGTAAAGGCTGTCATTGTGAGTGATAAGACCAAGCTAATAAAATCAGACTGATTTAACTTCCTGCAGAAACAAATAAGAACAAAATAAGAGCATGTATTTTAACAACCTTGTATACTTATTGCTTACTAGCTTGTGTTAGATTGAAAACTATGAACGTTAGATTCAAAAACCTTATGATTAGTGAGTCCAGTCTCTCTGTCTCAGTATATGACCTCATTTTTCCTATGCATGTGGTTGCCTTTCTGGTACATTTTTGTTAGATCAGCTGACTTTGATGAGGAGGAACAAAGACGTGTTTGTAAGATACTTCTGGTGGTATTTTGCTTGTTTGTTAGTTTTCAGTGAATGCCTGGACAAATAAAATTAGGTCTTTTACAAGGCTTTTCACCACCACATTCACCATAGAGGTAAGCTTTTTACTAATCTATTTTCTTGTAGTTATAAATTACCGCTAAGCAGAATATTTTCTATATTAATAGCCAGTTTACATGAATTATGCCATTCCACCACTGGAATGCACCCATATGTATGGAAAGCTGGAGTCACACAATGGCTTGGAAATAAACTGCATGGTTCAAGTCTCAGCTTTGCTATGACCTTATTACATGGCTTTAGGGAAGCTACTCTTAGTTAGCCTTAGCCCTTCAACTGCAACAGACTGATCTACTTTATATGGTTGCAGGAAGGATTACAACAATCGTTAAATATTGGATATTTGAAGAGAAATGTACAAATGCTAAGTGTAATTACTGTATAACCAAAACATCTATAAATTTTCAGAATGACATCAGAACTGGATAGTAACAGATTTATACTTAAAATTAGTGAACTGCATTCCCTGTCTCCACAAGAAACTAAATTCTGCTATTTTACCACAATGTGATGAAAATTATATAGTTTTATGCATATAACATCTGATTAAATTTTTTAATGATAATTTAAAAGTATGAAGAAGTACATAGTATTGTGAATAATAAAAGCTGTTTCTTATGTTGAGCACTGTAATCACTCTTCTTTTATGCATTCATACTTCAGGCATGTCTAATTCTTGTTATGTTTTTAAAATTATTGATCTTATCTGTGATGTTTTTCACAGTCTAATCAATCTTAAGAAGTCATTCTGCCCCAAATCCTTTCAAGCTTTTCCCCCTTACCAAGCATCAGTTGTTGCACATTGACTTTTCATATCATGTCATATAGTTTAGAAGGAGGCAACTATGGTAAATCCATGACACTTTCTAGAATGTATATTTTTTATCAAGTACATTTATATCAATATGTCTGTGGATTTGTTTAATTTTTCCATATACAAGTTCCTTTTGTACTGCTTGTACAGTCATTTTTTAATTGCTACCTCCACTTAAATTGTAGGCCAGATATTTGACAGGACTAAGTATGATATTCTTGGGTTTGGGTCCAACCAATCTTTTTGCTGGTGAAAAAGAGAGGAGGCATCTTTTTAGTCACTAAAAAAGGCCATGCTGAGAATCATGGGACCTACATTGTGTGGGGCTGTAGTATGGAGGAGAACTTGGTAAGACTGAGTGAAAAAGCTTATTTTGTTAATTTGCTGACATTGTTATGTCTTGATTCTATTAATAGACACCAGACCTGCATCAGGTGGAATTTGTTGGGTAGACTAGTTCTAGGAAAAGGATTACAGTGCATTCCAGAACAAGGTATAGTTCTATTTTTTTAAAATGCATGTGCACTCTTGGTTTCTTTGTAGTAAAAATGATATTTTTATTCAGCCTTTCATATTCAAAACTAAGCCAGGGAAATATAAAACAATACACCATTGTACCATACTCAGAGGTGGGATGCAGCAGGTTCTCACAGGTTCCCAAGAGTAGGTTACAGATTTTTTGTGTGTGCCGAGAGGGGGTTACTAATTGGTGATTTTGCCACGTGATTTTTGTTTTAGTTATTCTGCTCCTCAGCAGTAGCGTGCAGAACTTGAAGCAGTCTAGCAGGAGGTGCACTGGCGTGCGTGGCAGCCTGTGCCTGCGTGCATTCGTTTCTGGCCCAAGGACCAGGGCAGCGGCTGCGTCCTTGCCACAGCCCCGCCCAGCAATGTCCCACCCCCGGAATGCCCGGTCACACCCCCGTCATGCCCTGCCCAACCCCATTGGCGCTATTCCACTGTTTGAATCCCACCACCATGGGAACCTGTTACTAAAATTTTTGGATCCCACCACTGACCATACTATTAAATAACCAAAATGAAAACCCAAAAAAATCACACAGCTATTTATGTTCAGCAGTGCTTTTGCCACTTGGCAAGCTGCTTTTGGAATTCTTAGCTAAAAATAACACATTCACCAGTAATCTTAAAAAAGATGTAATATGACTACATCAATCTTCCTCCATGGTCACCACCCATTTTAGAAATGCAGTAGAAGTGCATTTAAATCTGCCCTTTTTTCACATTTTGGAAATCTGATATCTGTATATTTAAATTGCTTCCTGTTTTCATATATGCATACCAAATGCAAGCAAAGGGCTAAAAAGAAATTTTAGTGGCCTCCCCTCCAGGTGTCAACCTCCACCTGGCATTATATCCTGCCAAAGTCCTTCTCCAACTGTGCTCCCTCCTGGTTTCACCCCCCAAAACCTTCAGGTATTTCTTAACAAGAATTTCCTGACCCAGAGTAGACAACCCTGGTCCCTCACCCAATGGAGGTTATTTCTTTTCAGGGCTCAAGTATAGCACAGTGAAGGGGACACGAGTCAAGCCCAGGAGTGCAAACGGGTAGCCATATTAGTGTGTAGTATAAAAATACATCAAAAATGTAATGGCTTCTTAAAGTCTAACAACATTTATTTTGGTATAAATTTTCATACATCACAGCCCACTTCATCAGTTGGATATATGGCAGAAGTGGACACCACACTCACCTCTCCACACTACTGTGCTATGAAGCAGCCTTGGAAAAACAGCCTATGTGCTGTTGGTTTTCTTCTACTCTCACCCATCTCCCTCCCAGCTCAGTAAAAAACTGACATGGTAGAGGGTCTGGATCTCTGATGAGAGGGTGTGAAAAGAGAAGTCATAATGGGCAGTACTTCACTTTTGCAACAGTGAGTCTAGGATGATTCAAGTACACACGAATACCCATAACTGTACGCATATAAAATATAACCTTGAGTTAAGCCTCTGGAGTCACTTGTTGCATAGTTCTGCATGTACTGTCTTTCCAAGGTTGCAGGGATGAATGAGATCAGCCATGTATTTTTGCAAGGTGCTACTTTAATATGGTATAATGTTAACTAGATTTGGGGAGAGGTTGCTTCTGGTTGTACCACAAATATGTTACATGATTTGAAATCCAATCAGATAGCTTGATTTTTCTGAGCCTCCTCATTTCTGTACAATAAATACAATGATACTTTGTCTCTTCACTTGGAGAAGAATTTGTAAAACAATGCCTAGCAAAGTCATCATATCTAGCAATATCATTTATTTCATTTCATTTTTCATTTTAACCTTTAATGGCATACAAATATCATTTATTTATCCATTTGTTTTTCAGTTCATATCCCACCTTGTGACCTAGACCGGCCTATTTATCCACTCTTCAGATACAAGTATGTGTTCCATGAGCCTTCTTTATAATAATGTGACAGACAGCCTTTGTTATCCTTTAATATAAACAGTAAACATCCAATAAATGGTTTCTGGTACTACTAATCTGTTGCTGTATGCCAATACCCACGCATAGTCTCCACGTGCCTGTAGCCCGCACAATAAGATCTCTTTGTTATATTAATACATCGAATTTTTTTATTCCAGTTCTACATTTTCATGTTGAATTTTATCTGTGAAAACATTCTTTTGTATATTTTTGTTGAAATGATAAAAAAATAGAGGTGAAAAACGTGGCATGTTTAGAAGCTCATTGATATAGATAAAATGTTTTACTGGTGCTCTTTGAATTACTGGTGCTCTTTGAATTAACTTGTGTACTTATTTTAATAGGTTCAGAATGAATCCCACCTGTGTTGTGTGGGGCATAATTTGGTTTCTCATATGGTTCTTCATTGGATGGCCCATAAGCTCGTTCTTAGGAGGACTGTATGGATTCTTGGCTCCACTCATTACTTTGATAGGGCTAGATGACTTCAGTGAAGTTTTATTGAAGGGAGTAAATATAGGGAGGGAGTGTGCTAAAAATGTACACTCTGGAAAGGCTTTGTTTTAACAATGAAGGCCACTACTACAACAAAGCATTCTTCTTTATCCTGCAGTACATTTTACAACTGTTAATTATATTCAAAATGTTCCAATTTCTGTCCAAAAGCAGCTTGTGTTTTCCAGAGTATGTAATTCACATTTGGCATTCTGTAAAGAAGTAAGTTTAGTCAAATTTATATTAGAAACTGCAGTTTCTTTTTATATCATATATATCTCAAAGAAAACCTGAATAACACCCCACATCTCAGCCTGATATGTGTGTCTTGCCAAATCATCAAACCGTGAAGATACAATAATTTGGAACTGACTTATCTGCTGTGTCTGAACCCCTGCTGAATGTTAAAAATGCAGTCATTAAATTTGCTGGGATATATTGGATTGTTGACATTTGCTTTATTAAGTGAATTATTTCTAAATTAGATCTTTGTTGTTCTTTCAAGTTAATTTCCATAACTGCAGTTATTAAGGTATAAACTGATATGTGTTAATAGCTTCATTGGTCATTATATTTGGCTGTCTATATTTTAGAAAGCACCCTTTTTGTATGGATTCCTTATCAATATAATTGTTCAGATATATTTATGCACCTGTTGTAATAAATACAGTTATTAAAGTTAATTACTGTTTCCTTTTTATTGGAGGATGATGTGCATTTCTTTCCAAATATATGGAACAAGTGAAGACCCACAAGAACTTGTGGGAGGCATCTAATTTCCCCTTCCCTACAATTTCCCCTTTCCATTTCCTGAAAGCCCCCTTAGACTCTCCCCTTTTCCCTTATTAGGGCTGCCAGCTTCAGGATGGGAAATTTAGGGATGGAAGTCTTGGGAGATGAGGTTTGAGGAGGAAAGTGACCTCAGTAAAATGCCATAGAAACCACCCCAAATTTATTATTTCTTAGATGCTGACACTGATTGATTTTCACCACAAAAGTTCATTATTGAGTCAACATTTTTCATCGAGCAGTCGACCTTGATTGTAAGATCTCCTTCCTGTGAGCCGCTACCAGTTCAGATCCCATCAATGCATATAGGAAATTTGCAGGTTTTACCCTAAAGTAAATCACTTCATACTCATTTACATCAAACCTCTTTTGCCACATCGTTGTTTATTCATACACTTGGACAAAATCTCTTTGAGAGCACAATGTGGTGCTGTTTGCAAAAGGGGCCACATCGCCTCCAATCTAATTTATGGACAAATTCAAATAGTACTGGTTTTAATAAAACTACCCAGGTGTCTCTATTGCTTTCTGCCTGCCATTGAGAGAATTGTCCTATTCCTTAATTAGTGACTAATCCATGAGGTAACCTATCCTTTTAGTCCATAGCTAAATATTCCCAGGAAACTTTGGCAAGCAAAAGTCCACTTTGAAAGTCCAAGTCCCTAATGTCTCTCAGCAGTGAGCTCTATCATGTATCCACATGCTAGTTAATACCCTTGAAGAACTCAAAAGGTAGGATTCTTCCAAGTTACCTTGACAACCACTGTTGTTAATCTAATGTTCTCTCCTTTTGAGTTCTTCAAGGGTATTAACTAGCATGTGCCTTTGACTCACTGATAGTCCCATCCCTCTACTGCCACTCCTTCTGCTGCTCTTAGAACCGGCAGGGTCAGTTTAAAGGGAAGTGAAAATCCTGCAGTAAGTTTTCTCACCCCAGCCACAAGTCAATATTCACATCTACTGCTGTGTTGCTGGTGGTGCTGGGCCAATGGCAGACCTTTCCTATTGCTATCCTTCCACTCTACCAGCTGACTTGCAAGGAGTGACAAATTTAAAGGTAACTGGCCTTCTTCTGCCTTGCAACTGCTACCTCTCCTTCAGCTGGGCAGCCAATGGATTCACTATGGTATGCTTTCCCATGCCTGGAGCTGATAATCTTAGCTCTCAAGAAACAGCAACAATGAGAAGTGAAGGTAGGGCCTGGAGTTCTCCAAGAATTATACCTGATCTCCAGACTATAGAAATGGAGGAAATGGCAGTTTCAGAGGATAGACATGATGGAATCACATTCCTGTTCAGAGGGTTGCCAATCTCCAGGTGGTGGTTGGAGGTCTCTCACTAATATAATTGATCTTCAGTTGACAGAGATCAGTTCACCTGGAAAGACTGCCTGAGGGAAAGTGCTGATTTCTTTGCAACCCCAGGTGAACAAAAGAAAACAAAATTTTAAAAAAGCAGCAGCAGCACCAAGAGCCACTGCAGAGCATGGGGAAAGAAGCAGCTCTGTACTTTTTAAAGCTGACATTTTGAACTTTTTCTTTTCCTTGTGTTACTGGGCACTGTTTGCTGGGATTTGCCATTGTTCTGAGTGCCCTCTAAGATCCTACCACTCTTTAACATTATTGCCGTGCTCATAGCCATTATGAGTCAGTTTTACTTGTAGTTATTGGGTTTATGATAAATGTTTGTTACCTTGAAAACTGTAGTACCTTGAATGTCTTTTCACAATTTGAAGCAATTTTATACTTATTCGCCAAGCCACAAGACTGCTGTCATTTATTGATTTGAATCCCACCTCCACTCCCCAACTCTCTAAATTGAAATAGGAACTTAGGAGAGGAATCTGTGTAGGAATCCAGGGTTCTTCTGGGTTACGTACATTTTTAACATTTTTATTTTCCAAGACCCAGCAGAGAACAGACATCAAATAACCGAAAGCTCATAAAAACGCAGCAATATGTTCAAAAGATAGATGATTAACCAAATAACACAGCAGAGAAGCAAAAAGTTAGAAAGTGACTGATAGCTTAAATAAAGAAGCCAGATGCTCCACTAAAGAGCACTGCTTTAGCCTGATGATGAAATGCCATTGGATGTAAGGCATATTCCCCAGTCTTGGCACCATTATTAAAAAATACCCACTTATGTGGACTCTGCTGAGAGTGACACATGGAAAACGGCCTGAGAGGCAGAGCTGAACATGTGGGTAGGTGGTCCATGAGTCTCATGAACCATTTGGGATGTTTTAGGTTCACATGAACACATGAAGCTGCTGAATCAGACCCTTGATCTATCAAGTTGAGTATATTATCTACTCAGGCTGGCCACTGGCTCTCCTGGGTCTCAGGCAGAGGTCTTTCACATCACCTACCACCTGCTCTTTTTAACTGGGAATTTCAGGGATTTCGACTCTGTGAGACCTTCTGCAGCATGCCTATAAAAGCACCCATCACTGGCCATATGTTTCCATCTGAAAATCAAAAACTTGCACCTTTAGCAGATTGCAAAATCAGAGGGGAAAAAAACACATGGCTGCTAATAAATTCAGACTGGCATAACATGCTCTACCTGACCGCTCCCTCTAGCTATTAGGCAATCATATTATGGTTTCTGGACACTTTTCAAAAGCAGCCTCACATAAAGAGTCTTATAGTAGTTTAGTCTGGATATAACTAAGGCATGAATGATTGGGTCTAAAAGTTCAGTTCTAAAAAAAAAGATGCCATTCTAAACCCATTAACTTTAGTGGACGTAGAGGGGTGCAAATTGGCTTTTCGGCTCTTTTGCCCCTTCCTTCAAGAACAGCCCGCCCCAGTTTGGTGAGTTTCAGTTCTTTAAGATGTAGTAAAATACGTTTCATGGCGGTTACCAATTAAACAACTGTACTGCTGAATGTAGAGCTGGGACCAAGACGCAAACCTGAATATTACAGGGAAGTGCAACCCCATTAAACGTAGGCTGAACGTCTGTCGCCAGGTTGACGTCTGTTTTGTCTGAATTAAGTTTCAGTTTGTTCACTACCATTCAGCCTATCATCCAGCTCCCAGTCATTGATTCAGAATCACCAGCAGAGATAACACAGTACTACAGATCTCCAGACAAACACCCCCATAGTTTCACATATATGTTTGACAAACCAGTTTGGGTTCACAAAACATTACAACAGAGTCTTTATTAACTTTTTACCTGCTCTTACATAATTTACCTGCTCTGGCATAATGTGTCATGGTCTCTCTATATGACGTCATATTGGTTACTTAGAAACAAGGATGTTTAGCATAGCCTGAACGCATCAAGCTACTTTTGAGAGGAATTACACGGAATATTTGCAAGTCCTTCTGCCCAAAAGCTTGCTCATGTCTTCATGATCTTCACGATCTTTATATCTGTAAGGTAAGTCATTTCCTTAGGGATAACTGATTTGATCTCATGAGTGTATACGTTTAAGTTTAAAGGGCCAGGTCAAGAGCAAAAATTAATAGTCGGATAATATTTTGCATTATCACTGTGCCCTTCACACCTGAAACAACAACCACAGGTCTCTGCTGACAAGTTCATACTCTGTCCAACCATGATGGCTTATGCAGTCAAAATAATGAAAAAACATTGCGCTGAAGGCATTTATTCCTTTGCATGGAAAATAAGATTAAGAAGGATGTGCTGTTGAGTTGCAACCGACACACAGCAACCCCAACCAAGGGGTGTTCAAAGCAACAAAGAAGCAGAGCTGGTTTGCCATTGCTGCCTTCTGCATAACAATCCCATTCTTTCTTGGTGATCCCTGACAAAATACTGACCAGGGCCAACCCTGCATAACTCCTAAACCCTGATGAACTCAGGCCTAACTGGGCTCTTCAGGCTGCTCATTTCTTTGGTTTTTGGACCACAGGTTAATTTTAAAAAATAATGAGGAGAAAAACATTTTTTCTACAGCTTTAATTATTAAAAAATTACCTATGTTTTGAAATCGGGCTGCATTCCTAAAATAAAACCAGATAATAAGCCACACTGAATAATATGAGACTTTCTTCTGAGTAGAGTTGCTTAAAAATGCTTTTTTGGTATTTGTTGAATGAATTGTCACCATAATGGTGTTTAGACTCAAGATGTATGGCAGCTGAAAGCATGTGAGCTGATATCTGCCATGTGCAGAGAAGCATAGGGGTACATCCTCAGTATATTGCCAGCACTCAGAATTCACTGGAAATGAAAACTGATGTAGTTTATAAAACAGTACATGCTCTTTATTCCACAATACATTTTTGCTAAACTTTAATTCTGAAATGATTAAAGGTGAACTAAGAGCAGAATTTCACTCCCAGAAAGGATCTTTCATGACTCCCCATTCCTGTTGCAGCTGCCCCCCCCCTGCAAAAAAGCCCCTCTCCTGAAAATTAAAGGTCCTACAGAACAGCATGTGATGCTGTATGAAGGGCTGTAATTTAAGGAGGAATCTCTGGAAATCGTGGATGTCTCCCTTATGCAAGCAGAAGTGTCTTCTGCACATGCAAGGGTGGAACTCAGTTCAACCAATGAGTCCCAAAGGATTGCAAATGATTTATGTGCCTATATAAAGACATAAATTCTGTATCTAGAGAAAATATACTACGTTAAACCTGCTCACAATCTGTTGTCATTTTCAGAAAATTCTTGCTCTGGGGGATTTTAGCAAGCTGGAAAACGGTGAGGAACTTTAAAAGGAAGAACAATCCAGAAACCTCTACCAAAAATCTCCCCTTTCAAGATTCTGTAAGTTCTGCGACTTGAAACTTGAACAGTTGTTGTCAACATTCCATCTTTTCTGAAGTATTTTGATTGGCCTCATTAACTTGATGCTTTCAATTTAATTTATTTTTCTTGTGGTTAATAAAAAGTCATTTTTTCCCTGCATCAGTAGTGAGTGGCCTGGTTTTGTGCCTTTAGTCATCCAGTTTATTGTTATATCTTGACAAGAATTGGACCTGCAACCACTTGCAAGAAAGGGGAAATCTCTTTCACACACACACTCTGGCCCCTGCTTTCTTATCCCTGGCTCCATTTTCTTTCCCTCCTGCTTCTGACTACATTTTTCCTATCGGCTCAATCTTCCTTTTCCTTGCCTTCATGCCCCAGCTTCCACCCATTCCTTCCACTTTGTCTACCTTATCTTCATCTGCTGACCCTCTAAGCTGTCCAGCCTCTCTCCTGCTTGCCTGCTCATCTCTGTTCCTGCTAGCATTCTAGCATCAGGGGAGAGGGAGGAGAAACAAACAGGCAGATGGAGGAGACAAGCCCAAACTGGCCCCAGTTTCTTTTCCTCACCCCCATGTTTTCTTGCAACCTCTATATTACTCCAGCAGCCCATTTTTGGCACACTTGCTCATGCACAAACTCTTACTGGTTTAGTGTTTTTTACCCACTCCAGGATATATGAAGGATTGCCTCCTCCTCTTGTACAGTCCAGCCTGCTAGCTAAGATTCTTCTCACCTGCCCTGCTCTGTGTCACCACCTCCAGAGGTGAAGCACAACTGGCATTATCCTACTTTTGTTTTAGGTGCTTCTGGGTCAAAACATTTATTTTTACATAGGGGTTTGATATTTTGAAGTGTTTCTACCGTCTGTTTCTAGCATGAGAGGATTGTTTTATGAAAACCCTAAAGGCTGGATAGTCCAGGCTAGCTCAGTCTTGGAAGCTAAGTTGGGCCAACCCTGCTTAGTACTTGAAAGGGAGACTTCCAGGTAAGTCCAGGGTTGCTACACAGAGGCAGTCAGTGGGAAACCAATGCAGAGGATGGGTGCCCTTTGGACAAAGGCTTAAAACCTGCAGAAAGATACCTGAATTAACTTGTGACCAGTTACTGGTGTCTGTTTAAACCAGAGGTGGGATCCAGCAGGTTCTCACCAGTTCCCGAGAGTGGATTACTAATTATTTGTGTGTGCCGAGAGGGGGTTACTAATTGAGTCTGATTTTCCGTTAGAAATTCCATTAGGTCCAAAAATCATAAAGTCCTGTTGTTTCCTATGTGGCTGGTTAGCAAAGGTAGAAAACGGGATAATTCTCCCTGTTGGGCTGTTTTAAAAACATGTTTTAGAAATATGGTAAAGTTCCTTGTTTATCTTTTGATTTCTAGAAATCTTTTGATTTCTAGAAACAAAAATTAAGTCTTTGAAAGTATTAAGTATTTGACAGGCAGTCAATTAGAGGAGAAGTAGTTGTTTCTGTTGGCAGTAGACGATAGGACTTGCTATAATGAGTTTAAATTATGGACAGAAAGATACCAGCTGGAAATTAGGAACTTTTTTTACAGTAAGATTTTTTTTACAGTAACAGAGAAATTATTAATGCCCCACCCCTGGAATGCCCGGCCATGCCCCCGTCGTGCCCCGCCCAGTCCCATTGGCGTTACGCCACTGTTTGAATCCCACCACCATGGGAACCTGTTACTAAAATTTTTGGATCCCACCACTGGTTTAAACCCTCTTGGTATTGTATTGTTGAAGGCTTTCACGGCTAGAATCACTGGGTGCTGTGTGGTTTCCAGGCTGTATGGCCGTGTTCTAGTAGCATTTTCTCCTGACGTTTCGCCTGCATCTGTGGCTGGCATCTTCAGAATACCTTTTGGTATTCTTTTGTGAAAATATGTTCTGACAAAAATAAAATATAGTCCAGTCCAACATGTATCTTTTTAAAATGTATTGTTTTTAAAATGTCCAGGGATGACAAGCAAACAGGCTTAACAGGATGGCTCTTTCAAGATGCTACATAATCTTCCTTGCTTATGATGTTTCTCTCATCTTCCATGTTGTTACTCCATGATATTTCTAAGGAATATACATTTACATTTCATTTCTGGATGGTTCAGAACAACATTCCATTTTAAAATAAATTCTGATTATGATGTATTTTTTGCATAAATATCCTTCAGCTAAAGACAGGGCTCTAATCAGAAGAATAGCCAGGTAAGCATCCAGACTCGGTCTTTGATCTAGATATCCTGTCTTCACTGCTATCAAAGATTTTACCTAATAGTGTAGGTCATAGTAGGGGCAAGCACCAATAAAAATTATCAGTAAATTTCAGGTTTCTATAATAAAACCTAGAATGTTTTGGTTTTTACCGAATTTTTTCAGGTTTTTAGTATCCAAACTAAAAAAAAAATCTCCTTGCTTCCAAGGACTTTAGAAATTACAACGGGGAGAACTGCAACGGAATGCTTGCTGTGCTGAACCAACAGCAGCATTCAGTTGGTTCTCCCAAATGCCCGAAGTGCGGTTTCCCTAGTCCTCCAGGGCATGGGAAGCAGCAGCAGGGAGAACAACTGTATGCTACCTTCAGTCGTGCTGAGAGCAATATTCAGTTCTCTCTCTCTCTCTCCCTCCCATCCTCTCCCCATCCCCAAGTCTTCTGAGGTTTGTGAAGCAGCGGTGATGGGGAGAGCGACCTGGGTTTGCTGGGCTGCCTGGGTTTTTTTATCAGTAAAAAAATATCCTGAATAAACCTGGTAAGGGTTTGTTCTGTGATTTGGGTTTCCCTAATCACTACCCCAGGTCATATTGTTAAGTAAAAGTCAGGTTCAAGAGTCACAGGCAAAAATTATGTTCTGGGCCATGACACAGGAAATTTATCAAACTTAATATGGAAAATAGGGATCTGTCAGTGACAAAACTACTTCTGTTCATCTGTTACCTTGAAAACCCATTGAGTTGCCATAGATTGACTGGGATTTGACTGCACTTACCACCACCAATTTAGATTAAGCATGTTATCTGGAGTGATGCTATAAACCTGGGAGGTTCCCCTTGATTTGTACGATCCCCAGTTGGCCCTATTTTGCAGATTTTATCCTCATAAGCACCAGCTCATGGCTATTAGATAAAAGAATGAGGATGAACCTATCTAGTCAGTGTTAGAGCAAATGTATGGTTGGTTCAAAAGGTTTTGTTCAACCACCAGTAAGGCCTCTGGCAGTGCGAGGAGTCTTCTATTAGTGGGATATACCTATTTTACTGAAGCAAGATTTCTTGGGCTGGTTGAAGGCTCATCATATCAGAGGACATTGTCACTGTTACTCAGATGGATCCTTCACATTCAACCCCATACTTTCTGTGCAAAATTCCCAGATACAGTACCTGGCACTGCCAAGTTAAACGCAATGGTGGGGGAAACCTTTCTTTGCTGAAGTTCTTATGAGACATTGCAAGCATCAATAGACAATACTGAACTGCACTATTAGTTTGATTTTGTGCTTATTGTATGGTTTTTTAAAAAGCCTGATTCTTATTTACATGTTTTTGTCTCTGATTCTGTTTTGTTGTCACTAATAGAGAATCTGAGTGGAACCTATTTGACCATCAATGTCTGAGGAATTTGATGATGGAAATGTATATGAGGAAGCATCTCAGAATGACAACAAGCAACTTTTGCCAGCTCCGTCTCCACCACCACCAAAGTATGAATGGGCAGGTGGGTGGGTGGGTCAGTCAGTTTTGGTGCAGAAACTTTTGGATATATAAAAAGTTACGAGACTTTACTCTTAATATATTTTAGGCAGCAGTGCTGGCACTGAAAGCTTTTTAAAGGCAACTGTAAAGCATTCATTGGTTAAGCTGACAATTTTGTAATCACCTGGACTCTTTTTCTGAATTATGCAGAAGGAAAAGGAAAAAATAATGAGTAAATATTATTATTATTATTTTATTATTTTATTAGATTTTTATACCGCCCCATCCCCGGAGGGCTCTGGGCGGTGCACAGTATTTAAAAACAATATACTTAATAACATTTAAAAGCAGCAATAAGATATCCCAAAACATTTACCGATATATCTAAATTTAAATATAAATTAAAGTGCAAGATGTAGGATGGCGTCCAGCGTATAAACATAGAATGATATGTTTATAAACATAGAATGATATAAACATAGAATGATATGAATATATTGAACATTTCAATATCTCTTAAGAATGTAAATGCTGTCTTTCCTGTGTTCACTATGGTTTCTGTTTGGCTGTTCATAGCCAGGGAACAACCACTACATTAATGTTCCCTTTCCTCCTGCCATCACTCAGTGGGACAGCGGGGAGAAAAGGACAGGGGTAAAATGACATCCTGTAATACTATGACATCACTTCCAGCTGAGTAACAGGACTCTGCATCACTGCATTGCAGGGCTCTTTAGGATTCTCCTGAAATTCTGGATTTTTTTCACAGAATTTCTAGAGTTGAGAACCTTACTGTTCATTATCGGGAAAGTGTAAAGTATTTGGCTGGTCCCAAATGTCCTCTCCTTATGCCAGCCCACAGGAGAATAATTGAAGGCCAAGTTTCATGTCATAGAATCATATAACCATAGAGATGGGGCCATCTAGTCCACCCCCCTGCTCAATGCAGGATCAGCCTACTAGAGCACCCCGACTAGTGTTTGTCCAGCCACTGTGTAAAGACTTCAGTGAGGGGAAGCTCACCACCGCTCTATGTTTTAGACGAGTTGCCAGCAGGAGCTGGAGGCCATATTGCATCTATGAATCCCTTGTGGCAACTCCTGTGATTTTGCCAGAGCCACATAGCCAAACAGAATTGGTTGTATAATTATTGTGATGCCATCACTTTCACTGTAAGATCTCCAAATATCCCTTCATGCAAAACCAACCCAAAATGATGCCAAAAGTCCTGAGAAGGAAACAGCAATTCAGATGATGAATAGCAGCAAGGTAGATTCATGTTGGGGGGTGAGTCAGAGTATTTGACTTCCCAAAAGTCCTCCCCCCCCCCCCAACAACACGGGCCTTTCTAGAGGTGCAGTATTACAGGATTCTTTGGGTAGACTATTGCATTTAATAGGAGCCAATAGATGGTTTCATGCTTGTTCTCATTTGAACCATTCAGGGCTCAGATTTATACCCCGTCGTACCCTTGCAAAAGCTGAACTCTGTGACAACTTAAAATTAAATAATGACATGATAGAATCCTAATTTTCAGTATCTACATATAAAATGGAGAAAGCAATGAGCGGGAAAACAGCATTATAATTTCTGGAAAAATTTAAACAAAAGTTCTAGTTGGTCTTGATTTATTATATAAAGCTGATTGCTGAGGACCTATTCCTACAGTCATATCATTCTGCCTTGGATCCTTTGCCTGTTATCCTGAAGTATGAATTAACTAAATAACATTTTAAAAAACAAAATGCTAAATAAATATAAAATGTATTTAAATGTGTTGAGGTATGAATTTGGATTGGGCAGCCTCCTCAAACTGTCCAGACAGGACAGAATAGAGATAGAGTATTGTCATTGCTGATGCTTCAGCAGTAGAATGCCTGCCTATTCAAAGGTCACCTAGGCTTGCTAACCTCCAGGTGGGGCCTGGAGGTCTTCCACAATTACTACTGATCACCAGATACCTGAGGTCTGTTTCCCTTGAGAAAATGGCAGCTTCAGAGGGCACATTCTGCAGCATCACATCTCCACTGAAATCCCTCTCCATCCCCTCCCTAGGGCACCACCACCAAATGTATAGGAATTCCTCCATCTGCAATTGGCAACCTTAAGGTTGGCATCCACCTACTATCTTTTAGACAGCAGTTCAAAATACATATTTTAACCCAGGTGTTTAACTTCAAGAGGTTCTCTTTTTAGCTCTTTTATGGTCTACTTGTGGTCTGAGCATAAACATTTCTAAATAAATATAGATGTTTAACAGTGCAATGCTAAGCCTACCAGATTGCACTGTAAGTTTAACCATTTCAGACTGGAAAGCTGGGATGGAACCATGGCCCAGTGGCAGAGGACACACAGTGCATACAGAAAGTCTCACTTCCAGCCCCTCACATCTCTACTTAGAGCATCTCAAGGACCTTAAATTTTCTCTGCAACAAGACCTTGGTTTTCAGTCAGAGTAGAAAATATTGAGCAAGCTGGACCAATGGACTAAGCTGGAATAAAGCAGCTATGTATGTTTATTTGTCCAGTCTTTAGCAGTTCATGAAGGTTCCATGGAATCTGCTCATTGAACAGGTCTATCAACTGGTTTGTATGTTCAGTTGAGGACAGTCCTGATGATAGTCTGTGACCCACAGAGCCTATATAAAGATAATAACTGTGTTCCAATCTACAGATTGTTATGGAGAAATTTGAGACCTCAGTTCAAACCATTGCTTTTAAATGTGGTTTTGCTGCAGTTGCATATTTGCTGTAGCACATAAATTTTATGGCTGAAATGTAATTTTTGAAATGTTTCTAATAGAAATCTCATTTTCTTTTTGTTGTCAGGGAACAAACTGCAACAAGTTGTGGCTGTCTCTTCTGGAGTGCCATGTGGCTGGCTGTACTGATTGCTTTTGCTTGGCCTTTAAGTGTGGCTATGGCAGCTCTTTATGGATTTGTGTCACCCCTGATTTCCCTGGTAGGACTTGATGATATAAGTGAATCAATGCTGCAAGCGGTAAATGTGGGAAGGCAGTGTGCTTTCAATGTCAGGCTGGGCAAGGCCATGATTTGAAGAAAAATTCACACAGCATGTACCATTCCTTCCGTTTTACAGACTCAGTTCTTTCCATATAATTTCCACTCTTTAAACAGATGTATCATTCATTTGTATCTTTTCTTACTCCCTCGTGAATTAAACACATATTTATGCCACTATAATAGCAGTTTTGTGATATTTTCATCTTACCTACAAAAAATTATTTTTAATCCATGACTACACAAAAACATAAATGTATACATTTTGAGCTACTGGCATTTCCCAAAAAATCCTTACGAATACACACCTCAACTAATGGAGGAAATTGTTCATTGGCTAACTAGCTTTTGACATACAACTAACAAATTTCACAGTGCCCAATTTGATCATGTTTACCCAAAGACAGATCCAAGGAGGGGGATGAAGCAGTTAAATCTCTCAGCCCTCTAGTTTGCAAGAGAAGGTACTAGTCCCCAGTGAGGGAAGAGGGAAAGTGTTAGATTTCGTTTAGAGTCATGGATATGCCCAGTAGTGTGTGTGAATGCAGTCCATAGAAACTTCTCCAGAGACATAAATGTAAAAGGTAAAACTTACATTTATTCAATCATCTTCAGTTCACAACTTTGTTCCAAGAAAAGGTAGATAGAAAGAACCCTATCTAAAGAGATTACTTTCCCTATGACAAGTGGGCACAACTAACGCGCCATCAATCCGCAGTGTGGAAGTGGAGTGGATGCTGCAAGTGGCAAAAGGCCCCATCTGAGCATGAAGCCGCTACCATTGACAATCATGCCGGGTTCAAGGCTAGGCTAGCAGGAGAAGAGAAGCATGGGGAAGAAAGGAAGCAGGTGTAGTGGGCTGCCTCCTGGCCCAGACAAGTGAGGGGCAAACAAGAGAGGGCAACACTTCACAAAGCTAGGAGTGAGATACACAGCACCCCCCCAGTGTCCAGGCATGCAGAAGTCGCTTATTCCAACACTCCCTCTCGACACTGCATGCTTTCCAGGTATACAATGTTCAGTTTGTCACGCAGGCTTTGGAACTTGTCTCTTGGCAGTGGTTTGGTCAAGATGTCTGCTGTCATCATATCAGTAGGACAGTAGCGAAGTTTCACAGTTCCTTCCTGCCTTGTAAAAAAAAAGAGTCTTGCACATATTGATCCTTAATTCCAAATGTGTTTTAGTGGAATGCGTAACTGTTCTTATCTGAAAGAGAAAGAGCTCATACAATCTTCAAGTTATCTTCTAGCATTTGTACAGGTAAAGGTTCATCAATACCAAAAAATCTTCTAACAACATTAAAAGCCATTGTAATTCTCTTACACATGCCTCTGTGAAACTGATACTAATTCTGATTCCAGTAGATGAGTGAGTGCAACAACACTTTGTTTTACGGACTTCTGCCCAACTTACAGCACTTTCCCCATAGAAAAACACATAGCCACTGGTAGATCTTAGTAGATCTGTTCTTCTTTCTCCAGCCCAATCTGCACTCAGCATATCCCAATGAGTGTGGGATCTTTTAGTTGCTGGCAGTTTCCAGTTTGAGGAGTCTAAAGTACTTTCTTAAGTACCTCACCACTCGTTTTAACAGCAGTCCAGTCTCTTGTGGTGGGTCGCTTAACCCTTCTGGACACAACTATACTCATGGCTGTAGCAATGTCGAATCTGGTTCTGGTTGTCATTGCTAAGTACAAAAGCTCTGCTCTATTGCAGTCCCTGTAATCATTGTTGTCAGGTAGCAAGTCTCATCAGGGTAGTACTTGTCTGTAGAAATCAGAACTCATTGGGGTAGGTGCATTGGATTGACACCTTCCAGGTTCAGACTCTGTAGCAGTTCCAATATATTTCTTCGCTTCTGGCTAAGAAGATAGCTTCCATCTGGTTCACGCTTCGATTTGGATCACTCAAGTAGTAAAGCTTTGGCATCTCCCAGGTGCTTGACTTCTACTTCCTTGTTGAGTTGGGATATAATCTCCAAAGCACAGTCAGTTTCATATTTCATGGCAAAATAATCAAGTCATCAACATATGTCAGGATAAATGTCCATCTCCCATTTCTGTGCCTTCAAGCTATAAAGACAGGGGTCTGCATTGCCTTGTTTGAAGTCCTGACTTAGTAGGCATCTTGGCTAGCTTATCTGACCAAGCTTCTTTTAGCTGCTTGTTTCAATCCATAAAAAAAAGTCCTTTCTGGAAGTTTACAGAGACTAAATGTTTATTCTTTTCATCTATGAACCCTGGTGGTTGCTTCATATAAAGCTCCTGTTCACCCCTCAGCCATGCAAAAGAAATCGCGGTCTTTAACGTCCAAAATGCTCAGTTTTCATGTTTCTAGGATGCAGCAATAGCTTAGAGCATTCTAATTGTAGAATGATATTTTACAACAGGTGCAAAAAGTCTGATCATAATCTGTTCCATAGGATCTGAGAGAGAGAATCGCTTTAGCAACAAGTCTGGCCTTATATCTCCTCCAATCTGACCTTCCGTGCATCTTGTTTTAGTGTTTTAAAACCCATTTTACAACCGATAACGCTCTTACCCTTGTAGGTAGTTCCCAGTGAGAGTCCATGTTTGGTTTTTATGTAGTGCAGCTGCATTTCTTTTCTCTTGTGCTGCCTCTTTCCACTTCTTTGCTTCTGGTTCAGGTGCATTGGCTGCTGTAACTTCCTCCAGACCATGAAGCTGGATTTCTATGCAATGACTTGGCCCTGTACAAGGTAGGTAAGCTTCCGGCTGGAACTCCCTTGTTAGGCCGAATGGCGAGCTCTGGAGGGCTGTAAGGTCTGTCTGCCTCCTCAAGCAGTCTGTGACTCCTCTGCCTCACCTGTCCAGGTCTGCTGGGATTTCGCACCGCTGCTCCCTCTTCAGGTTGAGCATTTGCTGGAGTATCTGCACGGTGATGTCATCTCTGGGACTCTGGGCGATGTAGGATCAGCTGAGTCGCTATCGCCATCTCCCTCCTGAATGGTCATCCATCACAGCTAAGCAGGTTTGCCATTTCTGGGACGCTGGCCAAACCTGCACAACTCTGCATATAGTAGTAATTTGGTTAGGGTTTCTGGATCAAAAAATCCTGTATCCTTTACTTTCTGGAGAATAGCCCAAAAATATACCTGCTTGCGTAGTAGGGTCTGGCTTGGATCTCTCTTTTCTTTTGGTATGTGAGCATAAGCTTTACATCCAAAGACTCCTGATGTGTTCTACATTTTGGTTTCCTGCCATGCCATAACTCATATGGAGTTGCTTCTGTGGCTTTGGTTGGCAATCTATTTTGTAGGTAAACTGTAGTCATTGCTGCCTCTCCCCAGTGCTTTAAGTGTGGGAAGGCCTTCCGAATCAATGAGCATGCACCTAATCATGTCCATTATATAACGATTTCTTCTTTCAGGAAATTCCATTTTGTTCTTGGCGAATGGGCTACAGTAAGTCTGTGTTGGATCCCATGTTCCCTCAAGAAATTGTTTATAGATATGGAATTGTATTCACTCTCCCATGTCCGTTTGAAAACACTTTGGGTTTCCTATTAAACTTATTAGATACCATAGCAACATAGTCTCTTAATTTCCGTTCAGTCTGAGATTCTTTCTTTTTAGCAAATAACACACAGTGTATCTCGAGAAGTCATCAATGAAAGACAACAGATAGGTGTTATTACCAGTTGATGCTGGTTTGATTGGTCCACATAGATCAGAGTGAATTAAGTCAAGAGGCTGCTTAGAGCATCTTTGGCTTTGCTTTGGGAATGAAGGCCTAGTTCCCTTTCCTCTTAAACAACAATCACACAATTGGTTATCATTGGGACAGTCTTTTATGGAAATACCTGTTACCAAGTCCTTGCTTTTCAGCTTCAGGATGGCCTCTTTATCACGGGTGGGCAAACCTCCTATGCCAGAGCTCCAAAGACTGCTGGGTAGAAGTTGCCTTGGCTGTGCAGGCTTGTGGTTCCTCACAGTCCAGTTCAAAGACTCCATTTCTTAGGGTACCTGTGGAATATAGCTCACCATCGCGCGAGATAGTGCACACATTATTCTCAAAGTGAACAGCAAATCCTTTTTCTAATAGTGTGGGGACACTGATCAGATTAGCCTAAAGGTCTGCACAAATACAGGACATTTTCAGCCACAATCTCAGTTCCATTACCATTCAGTTGGCAATGTAAAGTAACTTTGCCCTTTCCATTCACTGGAATCTGTTTTCCATTGGCTAAATACACATTGCATCCAGCATCTCTGTCTAATTCATTGAACAAAGCAACATCTGAAGCCATGTGCCTAGAAGCACCGCTATCAATAATCCAAGGCTTATATTTTTCATTAGTTTGTATCATGTGGGTTGTGCAAAAGTTGAACGGATTTTAGGAGTAAAATCCCTTTGTCTGTGTGAATAAGCAGTGTGAGATGGCTTGCTGCCAGTCTCAGCATTCTTATTACGCTTCTATTACACTCCCTCTGGAGGTGACCAGGTTTATTGCACTTGGAAACAAAATGGGTGGGCTCCTCCTTTCCCCTGTGGGATTGGATTTTCTGTATCCAAATGATTTAGTTCCTTGCCTCTGGCTTCTTGGGCAATGTAACTTGAGCCATTCTTCCCTCTGCTCTCAGAGATACTCACAAGCTTGCGAAATTCAGACCTAGTTAGTCCTAGAATTTCTCAAATGTGCAGTCTTTGCCATTTACAGTAGAGACAAAAGCTGAATATTTCTCAGGCAATGAGCTAAAAGCAGTCCAATTTTCAGTTCTTCCTCCAGAACTGTGCCAGTGGTTGCTAACTTATCAATCAGATTCAGCAATTTCTCTATATGGCAATCAGCATCTCCATTTTCTTGTAATTTGATTGAAAATAGTTGTTTGAATAAACTCACTTTGCTATTTTTGTCTTGCTCTCCAAAGACCCTTTAATGCTTCTAGCATGTCTTTGGCAGAATCTTGTCCTTTAACATACACCAGTTGTGAGTTTGTGAGAGTACTAACAATTAAATACATCGCCTTTTCATCTGGTCTGTGCAATCTAGTCTCTTCATTTCCACCGTTTGGTTGAGGTGTAGTTAAAACAAAACCTATGCCCTCTCCTTTATTTGGGATTGAATTCTGTAGAGCCATGAGTTAAAATTCAGGCTTGTAAGCTTCTCAAGAATTGCCTTTTACGCTGAGCTCATTTTAATGCAAAAGGCTTTTTCTGCAATCTCAATGAGTCACACACACAAGAAAGAGGAAGCAGCCTTCAGGGCTATGCAACCTTTTGTTACTCGCTGGCCTGTTAGAGCCAGGTGAGCAAGAAAAAACACAAGAACCAAGGCAATGGCTGCTAAGCCATGCAAGGAAAAAAAATCTGCTCCAACTTTAAAATATCTGGGCTTCAAAAAATAACCATCAATCTCTGCTACCATGTTAGATTTCGTTTAGAATCATGGATATGCCCAGTAGTGTGTGTGAATGCAGTTTAAAGAAACTTCTTCAGAGACATAAATGTAAAAGGTAAAACTTACATTTATTCAATCATCTTCAGTTCACAACTTTGTTCCAAGAAAAGGTAGATAGAAAGAACCCTATCTAAAGAGATTACTTTCCCTATGACAAGTGGGCACAACTAACGCCATCACGTGTGTGGAAGTGAGTGGATGCTGCAGTGACAAAGGCCCCACTGAGCAGGCTGCCATTGACCATGCGCTCGGTTCAAAGGCTAGAGCAGAAGAGAAGCTAGCATGGGGAAGAAAGGAAGTTAGTGGGCGGTCTCCTGGCCCAGACAAGGAGGGCAAACAAGAGAGGCAACATCACAGTTAGAGTGAGATACACAGCACCCCCCAGTGTCCAGGCATGCAGAAGTCGCTTATTCCAACAGAAAGTACCTAAGTGAAACCTCTAAAGGTGATGGAAGAAAAGAGCCCGAGATCAGACTGCTCAATCAGGGATTTTATTTAATGTGGTAGGTAGTGGTGTTGGTGGCTATTCAGAGAGATGGATTTAGAAGAGCAGAGAAAGGAGAGCCACCCTGCATGGAGATCCAGTCAGATGAGTAGCTTTCTCTCCCTGTGGGAGTTGATTCTCCATAACCACATTCAGTTATTTAGTGAGAAAAATAAAACACCCCTATACCAGTGTATTAGTTTTTAAGTTACAATCAGTCTCTTTGTTGTGTTTTCACAATAACTGATTAAATCTGTGTTTTGTTTGTGTACCTTTGTAATTGATGAATATTGCCGTTCTTATGGAAGGAGTGGATACTGCTTTCAGATTATGAGTCCCATGAGTCCTTGAGTGTGTGTTGCCTCAACCATACTTCTTGCAGCCCCATGCATATGACTTTGGCATTCTGCTACTTCAGGTAATTACCCACCAATTAGTGTCCACATAGGCTGGATTGTTTGAAAATAACAAAGCACTTCTTACAAAAATATTTGTGTGCCATTCTGCTTCTTCTGACTTATAACAACCCTATGAATGACCTCCAAAATGTCCTATCATTAGCATCCTTGCTCAGGTCTTGCAAACAAGGTCGTGGCTTCCTCTATTGAGCTATCAACATACAACAGCCTCAGTTCAGTCATTTTAACTTACAGGAAAATATAGACAGGAAAATCTTTTGATTTTAACACCTTTGGTTTCAATATCCGGTGAGCCCTTGACAATGATTTATTCCCAAGCAGCAACCATTCCTGTATATTTTAAATGATGATGTTATGTATAATTCTCATGTTATCAAGCTAAAGGGCTCTTGGCCCTTGGTGTGTATCCTAACACCTGTATAAAGCATTGTCATCAACCAGGAGCAGGCCATGATATGTTTGTTTTTGTTATGTAATATTGTATATGCTGACAGGCTTTAGTTTGTTTTTATTTCTTTGTGAACTAATTTGGGTCTCTGTGGGGAGAAAGGTGGTGTGTAAATACCATTAAGAGAGAAAATATAATGGGAGAAAAATGCACATTTCTTTTCAGCACTGAAGAATGGATGACAACAATTGGGATGATACATTCTGGGATTTCATTTGACACACATTTCTGCATGGGGTAGCTGAAGTTGAGAAATGCATCCCTTTGCTAATCAATCCAATGTTCTCCCAAGCAGTACCAAGCCTGTATGATGATACCACACATGTCAGAACAATTTATATTATAGTTGCCTCAAGTAATTGTTAACCTATGACGATGACAACAGCAACAAAACTTATGAAGATCCAGTTGACTTCAAATTTTAGCCCATAAACGTTTTGTGTGGCCACTGAAAACTCTTTGATGAAACTTCCCCAAGGAAAATGGCCAGTATTGATAGTAGTTAGAGTATTGCACTAGGATCTAGGAGATCCAGGTTTGAAGCCAAATTCTGCCATGGAAGCATGCTGGGTGGTCACTCACTCTCCCCCTAAAATACTTCACAGGATTGTTGTGAGAATAAAATGGAGGAAGAAAGATGCTGTAAGCCTTTTTGGTTCCCATTGGGAAGAACATCAGAGAGAGAGAGAGAGAGAGAGAGAGAGAGAGAGAGAGAGAGAGAGAGAGAGAGTGTATAAATAAAGCCAAATACATACATACATACATACATACATACATACATACATACATACATACATACATACATACATACATACATACATACATACATACATACATACATAAAACATGCTTAAAATGCTGCATAGTTTAAAATTCAGAAGTAAACTTTCCTTGAGGTACTTGGTGAAATGCAGAAGGGTTCTCTAATTGCTGCTTCTCATTGGATTCAAGTCTACTACTATTGTCAAATGTGAAAAGATAATTGGTATATTTCTCTGTGTTCTCCTTCAAAATATATACAAGTATGATCTAGCCTGGAGTCAGAAGTTATTCACATGTCTTTGAAAGTGGATGGTGGCACAAAATACACACCCTCTTCATACAAGATGGGCAGTGCTTGAAAACTGTGCTTCTGTATTTATATCTATGTACAAAATACCCTGAAGTTTCCTTTGGAGACAAGAACTCATGAAAATATACTTGTCAAAGTAAATTGGTTGACATAAGTAAGTAATCAAACTGCTTTTTTTCCCATGGGGAAAGAAGTTTTTCTTTTATTAGCACCTGAGGCCTTCCAACTTCATAAATAAAACTGCTGCTTCTGTGGATATCTTCCATTTTGGGGCTCATTGGAATGGCTAAAGCTATATATTTCAGTGACACAGTTCAGTCTAATACCTCTACAATATTTTGGCCATGTCTTTTGGAAATTTGGGTTCCTTATAATTCATTTCCTTGTTAACATATCTTGTCTGCTGTTAAGAGAATTGATAAGACACACCTGCAAATAAAAAAGAAAGTCAATGACTCCTCTGCTGCCCTTGTGACCATTACATTTTTGGCGCTTTTGTCACAATGTATCTATGGTGACCATAGAGTTTTCAAGGCAAGGGATGTTCAGAGGTGATTTGCCATTGCCTGCCTCTGCATCACAACCCTGGTGTTCTTTGGAGGTTGCCCATTTAAATATTTACCAGGGTTGACTATGCTTAGCTTCTATGATCTGATAAGATCACACTAACCTGGGGCTATTTAGATCAGGGCAGGTTATTTTTGTTTTCCTGTTTTCTAATTTTGCAAATTTGATTTATAGCCACTAACCCGGTAAGATTTTGGTTGCAGAAATGACTTGCGGATGGGATCTATAAGGCAAAAATTACTATTCTGGCTTAACATGCTTCATTTAACTCTTTGCAGTACATGTTCCAATATGAGAAGACTTTTCAGGTTTGAAGGTTTTGAATGTTGCAGTTCTGATTTTTACTTATTCATTTACTTCATTTGTACTCTGCCTTTCCCCCCAATAAGAATCAAAAGCAATTTACACCATTCTCTTCTCTCCCATGTTATTGTCACAACAATTCTGTGAGGTTGGGTAGGCTTGGGTGGGTGAGGGGCGTGGAGCTCAGGATCACCCAGAATTGGGATTTGAATTTTAGTCTCCCAGATCTTAGTCTAACACACTAGCTGCTATGCCAGGCTAGCTTTCTTGCTCCTTTTCAATTAAAACAAATGAAACAGCTTGGGGGGCAGAATTAAATCAGAAAGCGCAACGGGAGAATTAAAGGAGTGACTGCTGCCTCTTTACACAACCATTCACACTCTTTAGTTTGCCATGCCAAAGAGGATAAGGCACAGGCTCCTAATTTTGAAAGAATATAGCACAGCAGTCTTCAAAGAGCTCCACTGAGAAGAATGTAACATCCCTGACCCTGAATGAATGCAGATACCTTGGCTCATTCCGCACATGCAGAATAACGCACTTTCAAACTGCTTTCAGTGCTCTTTGAAGCTGTGCGGAATGGCAAAATCCACTTGCAAACAGTTGTGAAAGTGGTTTGAAAATGCATTATTTTGCGTGTGCAGAAGGGGCCCTTGTGAAAATCACTGACCATTCCTGGAAGTAAGACTGACTGCTCCATTATTTTGTGAGTTTCTGGTTGGTTGATGTTTCATTAATCAGTGGTAGTAGTACAAGACGGTCCTGAAATCTAGGATCTTTTTAGGTAAGTGAGACATGTTTCTCAACCCTCCTCCCCCATTTCATTCATTTATGGCTATTAACCATGGTGATTAAAAGGAGCCTCCATATTCAGGATCATGGGAAGACCTTAGCTTCTATGGTCAGTTGTTGCCCCTCCATAATAATTGGTTGGCCACGGTGTAAAACAGGATGCTGAACTAGATGGACCATTGCTCTGATCCAGTGAGGCACTTTGTATGTTCTTCATATTTATTTGTTCTCCGTTGGTTTCAAAGGGAAATGCATTCTCCACAGTAAATTCTTCTTTTAAGGAACTCTTCCCCTCATCCAGGGGATCCTCTCAGATTTAAGGCAGCAGTTTTATACACAATTAAAATTATCACTTGCAGAATAGTCAGAGGAAGACAATTTTGTTAATGGAGAAGTTACAAGAAGGCATTAAAAAGCTTAAGAAAGGGAAGGCAGATTTGCACAACAAGCACAGAGGCTTGCATTTGACACCCCATGAAAGCAAGAAGAGAAACGCCTCAGCAAAGGGAGGGTCTGGCACCACAAGAAAGGCAAGCAATGTGGCATACTCCTCTCCCCTCCCCCCAAGTTGCTCTGAGGTGGAACTGCCTGTCTCTTCATCATTTTTTTAGGCAGCAAATGAGACTGGTGGAAAAAACTTCAACTGTATGAGCACTGCAATGAATAACAGACAGCAATAAACATACTGTTAATAGACATGCTGAGAAATTCAATGTCAACACAGTCATCAAGCAAACATATCTTCCTGGAACTCACTTTATTACATGCAAGGTGAACACTTGATTGGATTATCTCAAACACCATGCCTTGTAGCACAGACCTGTAGTGAGATGTGGTTCAGTAAGCCCTCCTGCCTTTTCTTTCAAGTGTTCTATCTTTGCTTCCCAGATATTTCACACAGACATTCACCTGGTCGGTGAATGTACAGGCTGACTTCCCAAAAGACACACTACTTTACCATGTGATGAAGTTTCTCGAGAGTACATGATGACAGTCTGGACCACTGCATACCAGGTCAAACCTACTTAGCAACTTCTGTTCCTGTTCTATTTTTTTCCCACTAAATAAGATTTCTTAAATGATGGATCTTTCAGATTCCACCACTGGAGCAAATTATGAAGGTGGATGTTTCAACAACTGAGCAGGACAACAATTGCCACATTTAATTAATGCTGGTGATGAGGTTTAATGATTGATTTATTAATTTGGCCAAAAACTGTTTCCATTTTCTCTCTGTGCTTTGCTATGTGTTCCCAGTTGAGTGTGGACTAAAGTGTGAAAAAATAGAGTTTAAGTGCACATGCATTAATTTCAGCCAATAGACTCCCTTTCCCCCTTATGTGTCAAAATATAAAAAGATACATCTTTTTCTTCCTGGGTTAACTGAAGTTTAAAGAGTCTTCAACAATGTATGTTCAGAAATACATGCTGTCTTCTCTCTTACTTATGTTCCTCCTGGATAATCCGCCTGTTCAACTGTTATCAAAGGTTTTAGACTGGGAAAATAAAAATGAAAAGGAGAGAGCGATCATAAATTAAAAATCTATATTGAAATGAACATTCTCTGGCTGCTGTCCCCACTCACTGCTCTGTGACTCCAGCGCGGTGCCACTCTAGAGGGCCCTATGGATCAGCCCCAAATGTCAAGGATGAACTCAGCCAGTGATGAGAACCGAGACCTGTTCCTGATCGCTGGCTGGCCATCGAGGGATGATGGTCACAGATGCATCTGTGGGATGTAGTGGTACTGGATCTTTTGCAATGACCTAGGAGGCTGGCAGCTGCAGGCCTTTGGGCCAGCAGGCCAGAAAGGGCCATGGGGACACTGCCTAGGGTTGCTCGGTCCCTCCTGACCACCAGCAGGAGATGGGGAACTAGGGTTGCCAGACTGGGGCTGGGAAACTCCTGGAGATTTGGGGATGGAGCCTGGGGAGGACAGGGACTTCAATAGGGTTCAATGTGAAGCAGTTCACTGTCTAAAGCAGGGGTAGGGAACCTGCGGCTCTCCAGATGTTCAGGAACTACAATTCCCATCAGCCTCTGTCAGCATGGCCAATTGGCCATGCTGGTAGGGGCTGATGGGAATTGTAGTTCCTGAACATCTGGAGAGCCGCAGGTTCCCTACCCCTGGTCTAAAGTATCTATTTTTCACAGCAAAACGGATCTCTGTAGTCTGGAAATGGCATCCCTATCATCACCCCAACTGGAAGGGGGTGGGGAAGACTTCAAAGATCTGATTTACCCAGGCAGCAGGGCATGGGACATGTAATGGCTGTAAGGTCCTATTTAAACCCTTGCCACCACAGGCTGAGGCGGAGATGACCAAAGCTGCTCTCATCCCAAAGCTGAGAGAGAGAGAACATCTGGACAGCACCTTGGGAGGCAGAGGACCTGGGTAAGCGCAACCTCCATATCTGCCTGAGTAACCTGAAAGTCCAGAGCTCACTCCTAGCTGGGTGCCAGGATGAGGCTCTAACCACTAGGCAAAGCCCTCTTTCCTCTGCTTTGGTGCCCAATCCCTTCTCTGCAGCAGGCCAGCACTGCCCAGTCCTCCCACAACGGACTATCAGTATTCATGGCATTGGTGAAAACTGTCTATACATTTCTGAATTCTTGCAGTGCTACAGGGTGATTTCCAATCTGATTTGGCTTCACAGTCCTTCATATATAGTATTCAACTCTATCAGGAATTACATCAACCTCCCTAATCCTTGTCTTACTGCCAGGTTTACATGTCTGCTACATTTATCACCAATGATGCTGGATCCATTCAATTTCTTTCATGGACATACTGAAAAAATGGTTGAAATGCAATAGCCTCAATGCAGTAACTATAATATAGTAACTACATAGTAACTATTCAGTAGTTTCCCCTTAAATACTCATTATTTTAGTAATCTGTACAACAGCCCTGTAAATCACAGAAGAATAGTCATAATACACACAGTCAATGTGGAAGAACAGTGGATGGAATGCTAGACAGATCTGAAAACCCAGTTTTGAATCCCCACTCTGCCATAGAAGCTCACTGGGTGACAATAGACCAGTAGCACTCGTTCACCCTAACCTAACTCGCAAGGGTGTTCTTGTAAGGATAAAATACAGGAGAGAGGAACAATGAAAGTAGCTTTGGGTTACCATTGAGGAGAAAAGCTGGTTATAAATAAACAAAAAACGAGAGGCTGAACCTGAAACAGTAGCTTGCCCAGGCCAACCTCCTGAATTTGTGGCTGAGTTGGATGCAGGAGACTTCAGCTCAACTCATATTCCAAGAAACTCCACCCCAGCTATTAAATATGTTGCTACATTTGCCCCTGCATGATGTCACAATTCCTTACTTTGGGTGGGTCATTGTCACAATGTTAGGAATGATCTCACCATGTGGTGGAACGCAGTGCTGATGCACAGATATGCAATGTTATTTATTTATTTAACAGATTATTATCCTGCCTTTTCATTTCAAACAGATGTCTGGGATGGCTTATAAATCTTAAAAGCATACAGCAGGTAATCAAGGGAGGGATTTAGGGCTTGTGATTTTATTTTTGTTTTAGCTGGAGATATTTTAACTCTTGTAACCCACCTTGAACCAAGAGGGAAAGTGGAATATCAATTAAATAATACCAGGATATCAACAAGAGTTAGAAAGCAGCAGTTCAATATAATCACAAAACTGGCCCTAATGTTCTGCTGAACAAGGAAGTTATAACTAGCAATATTATATTTCTCATTGCTGATTTATCTTTAATTTTTTATAAAAAATTACATTAGTTGTAATCCACATTTTTCACCAAGACTTAAAGTGGATTACACAATTTAAGTCAGGGGTCCCCAAACTTTTTAAACAGGGGGCCAGTTCACGCATGGCCAGAGCCCAGCCGGGGGCTGGACCAAGTGCCGCCCGCGGGGGGGGCGCCATTCATCCGCCCTCGACCCGCCCCTGGCCGAGCCCCCCACCCCCGCGGTCCCCTTCCAATCCTGAAGCTCCGCTGCCTTTCTCTCTCCCCCCTTTGCCACATTGGTACGGTCCCCTCCAGCCGCTTGGAATGAGCAGCGAGTCACCCGCACTTAATGCTGTTTGTAAACCTGGGGAAAAGGAGATAGAGAAGGGGGAGATCCGCTTCTGCCCAGCGGGCCGGATAAATGTCTTCCGGGGGCCTGATTTGGCCCCTGGGCTGTAGTTTGGGGACCCCTGATTTAAGTCAATGAAATCAACAGAATGGAACATCCAGTAAGTATTGTAATAGGGTTACGGTTGCAAAAATCAATCAGAAAGCTGAAAGTACTGAACACTTCATTCTCCCTTTTGCATATCGAACCCATTACGTTATTATTTTTGTGTCATGTTTTCTCATGCTGTTTTCTTATTTTTTGCATACGATGTGACATAGTGTGTAAATGTCATAAAGGTGGATTCCTCACAGCACAAATATCATGTCTTCAGGACGTTATATATAGCATTTTGGGGAACAACTTCACACAGCTCTCTTCCCCCAAGAGGTCAGCCTGTCATATTTCTCCCAACCCCGGTTTTTCAAAGATCACTAAACTAGCAATCTCCCCCCACCCCCCAACCTGGGTTGAAGACGATTTCTGCCTGCTGAGCAAACACTATCAGGCAGGAAACACTTTATTTCTCCTGCCCACACCTCTTTTATTTCTGCTGTTCGCACTCACCATTTTGTGTACTGCAGCAGACTCTCTGTGGAGATTCCTCATGGAGTTTTCTTCTGCTTGCAGCTCATACATTTGCTGTTTTGCTGACAAAAGAAGATGAATAAAGTTTGTTTAGCCTAGTGATCCCATGCATGTATCGTTTCTCCCTTTTTTTGTTTTGAGGGAGCTGTCTGCGGCTACGGAAACACAAATATGTGCGCATTGCAACTTATCTGGAGAGAAAGAAAGGCACAACAAAAAGCTCACAAGAACAGCTTATGGAAACAAGGACACCTATGGACATGCCTAGATTTAATCTGGGATATTAAAAATGTGAATGGAAATGAAAAAGAAAACCAAAGCTTCTGTGCTCAGTCACACCAATGGCCTATCTAGTTTGGAACCTGTTTTACAGAATTGCTAGTAATACCCTCAGAAAACTGTTAAGAAAAGGAAAGTCCCCCCCCCCTTTTTGTTGTTGTACCTTCATCACTGGTATTCAGAAGGTCATGGCCTCTGAACACAGAAGTTCCGTGTACTTATTATGGTGAATAGCCTTTAATTTGTCTAATCCTCTTTTTAAGTCAACTAAACTAGTGAACATCATTGCACCATTCACCAATGAATGCCTCAAATGAATTACTTGTTGAAGTAGTACTTCCTTTTGTTTGTCCCAGATCTATGGCCCATCAACTTCACGGGGTGCCTGCAAGTTCTATGGGAGGAAAAATTCTCTGTCCGTTGTCTCCAACCCACAAATAATCAAGTACCTCAAATTCCAAATGGAATTGGAGCTTAAATAGTGAGATCTTTTCTGTACAGGATGTAATGTCACATTATGTGTTGTTGTAGCTAAACATTTGGACCAGAGCTGGACATTCCTTAGCAACATACAATCGATGCTATTCAGTTGTTGTTGTTGGGGAGGGGGGACTCCCCTCACATCCATTACCAGCATTAGCAAAGACTTGATGCACATATTTGTTAACAAATGGGTTGGAATCTGCATTGTAAAACACATTGGGTTGAAGCCTTATTGATTTTTGGTGAAAGAGACTTTTGTTTTCCAAGAGGAAATTTCAGAGGATAACATGGGAAGGATCACAATGTTGATGCCTTGGGGTGGGGATAAGAGATGCCTTCTAGCTAGCATGTTCCATGGAAAGCCACAGAATTATTTTAACAGATTCCAGTAAAGGGATTTTGTTGCCTGGTTAATGGATGCATCACTGCCTTTTGAAATTTTACCTCAACTTTGCCCAGTTGCTTGTTCCTCACCCTGTGATGACACATGCCAGACACCATGGCAGCGAGGGCTTAATTCATTGATCTTTCCACCGCTCTGAGATTCTTTACAACACCAAGATGGGAAAAGTCCCTTCCATTCATTGATTTTTTTTTACCTTGCCTCCAGAAGTGGGTATGCTTGATTTTTTAAAACAAGGTTCCCTATTTGGCCATCCCCTTTGCAGGGTGAATGCAGCCCCCTTAGCTTTCCTTACATGGGCTGCGGGCCCCCGAGTACTTTAGCCAGGCTGACTTTTGCCTTCCCTGACTCCATTAATGGCCTCACGGCTCCGCAATGGCGTGAAGGCGACCAAATAAGGACACGGTGCCCGTGCCGTCCCGCAGGAGGCCGAGAGTGACACTGTCACTCAGCCCAGTATAAATCGGTGGCTCTCCCACCGTATCAGTGCCCAGATTGTTCTCAGGACTCCCGCGCAGGAAGTGTTGAGCTGGTGAGTAGCACGAGCTCGGGTGGGACTGTAACATCTCGAGGGGAGAACTAGGGGCAGGACTGGCCAGGACTGAGCGGCGGGCAGCTCTGCGCACAACGTCAGTGGATGCATTTCATGAGTTGTAGTCCAATTCAAGGCAACGAGACTAGATCGGCTTAAATCACAGCCCTTTCCCCAGTTGGTTTCGTGATCCCGTTCGGTGTTTGTTGGGGTGTTTGCCGGGCGGGCGGGGGCTCGCTGAGTTTTCAGATGTGGCTTCTTTTGAAGTCACTCGAGACTGACTTCAATATGAGTGTAGGGTTGAAGCACCCCCCCCCCTCCCCCTTCATTCGCGCCCATTCATCACTTGACGAGGGCTCTTTGCGCCTTCTCTGGAAGGAAAACTTGTAGACATGACAAACGGGCTGTTGCTTCTGCGCTGCACGGCTGCATTAACTGAGTCTTAATAGCTTGCATGCCTTTCCCCGTCCCGGGGGTAACACCTTTAAGAGTACTAACATTAAAACTTTGGGGACAACTATTGCAAAAAAAAAAAAAAAAGGTTACTCAGGGAAGGGATAAAAAGAAGGGGGGAGGGGTAAAGACTGCAATCGACCAATCACTTAATTCGAGCCTGCTTGATCCGAAGCCAGATACAAAAGACACCGGCTTAAGCCGTCTGTGGATCACGCTCGGATTTCTTTGGACCTGCGGCCCCAACAGCAGTCCTCCGTAGCGCGACCTGGAGCCGGGGGCAAAACGTGGAGAATGAATGCCGGAAGAGCAGCCGTGGGCAAAGTGGCGCCCCCAAATCGCTTCCTTGCACAACAAGCGCCAGGGGTCTGACGCCCCCAATCGGGGAGGGGCGGGATTGTTATTGTTGTTGCTATTCGAGCCCGAAATTAAGGCTGTGCGGGAGGCGCGGAAGGCAGACGGAGCCGGCTTCAACGACTCTACCTGCTAGGCACTGCTGCTTCCCGCCACCCGCGATGGCTCTCACCGATCTTTGTGCCTTGCAGCTCCCCGCTTCCTTCCAGGATGTGTGACGACGAGGAGACCACCGCCCTCGTGTGCGATAACGGCTCGGGCTTGGTCAAGGCGGGCTTCGCCGGAGACGATGCCCCCCGAGCCGTCTTCCCTTCCATCGTCGGCCGCCCCAGGCACCAGGTAACGCGGCTCTTCGTGACCCCTCGGCGAGCGGACCCTGCGGAATGCCCTTTTCCCTAAGTCGCCTCTGCCAGTCTGGCCGCCCTTCTCTTCCAGCATCTCCTCAAATCTCTCTGGTTCCCCCAATCTAGCTCTCTCGTTTCCTTCACCAAACTGGACCTCTCCCCCTTTGCTGGAACTTCTCTCCTCTTCCCGATCAGCCTCAATGCCTTTCTCTCTCTCCTCCCTCTTTTTTTGGGGTGGTGGTGGTAGTGGGGTATCCTTATCAACAACATGTATTAAACAACAGCCACAAGCTTATTTTGAATTCTTTGAGTGACTCCATTGAGTCACATACAATGAAATTGATTCCTTCTCTCCCCCCGCCCCCTTACTCTTGCCTACTGGAGCTTCCCATTTCCACTTAAGTTACGCACGCCTGACATAGTAGATAATTTTTCTTTTGTTATCGCCCCTCTCTCCTACAAATAGTCTGCCCCTGCAAAGTGTGCCTTGGCATCTGTTGCAAAGTTGCAGAGGATGATAGTGTGCAAATTTCCCAATAGGGCAAGTAGCTCCACTGGCTGGTTGGGGTCAGGAGTATGGCACTGTTGGGAAAGAAGGGTTAAGCCCTCTCCATACAGTGGTCCTGATCCAAATCAGGCCCATTTGAGTCTGAAATTAAGATTCCAAAATGAAATTCCTGTAGCATTTCTTTTCAACACACCATGTGTCTAGTCTGTTAGGTAGAGTTTGGGACATGCGAATAAGCCCTTGGATCCTTTTTGTCCCAAGTGATCACTTGGACTACTTGTGCAGTTAAGCTGTGTCTGAATAGTATTAACTGTAACACACCAGAACTCCTCATTCAGATAACACTGATCTCATTTTTGCATTTCATCCCCCTTCTAAGGAGCTCAGAACAATATGTTCAGATCATCCCATAGTATTCCCACAACAGCCCTGTGCTATAGCTTACCATAACCTTTCAAGCTTTATGACTGAGCAGTGATTTGAACTCGATCTCCATGATCCCATACCTCAATGTATATTCTGCCTCATTCTTTAAGACTCCTAATTCATCCTCTTTAATGTTTTTCCTTCCCAGTAATGTAAATATATGTTGGTCCTGTTGTCTTGTTTCCCATGCTGACCATTCTGTTTTGCTATCTGTTGAAAAATAACTTCACAAAACCCCTATAGTTTTGAGCAACAGTTTCAGAACCATGATAGATCCTTGGCATTTGAAACTCCTGGTTGGATTTCAGGGACTAAAAGCAGATCTCGAATGACAGGATGATGTTCCCTGCAAAAATCTCCTCCATACCTCTTTAATGATTGAAAAAGGAATTCTATGTTCAAATTATTCACCAGCTGCTATTACTAATCATTACACATTTTGCAGTAGTATTTTGAACTCTGCTAGTTTCAAGAAAAAAGAATCTGTATGGTATGTAAATATTGCCTGGCACAATTATGGGAATGCAACAGTGGATCATGCCACTTTGCTAGTTTGTGAATAAGTGACATTTGCAGAGCTGTGAAGCAATGTACTGCCATGGAGACACTGAAAAACAAAGGCATGATTCTGTCTCTCAGTTCATGTGCCATTGATTCTGGTGCAGAAATTGGAGTGTGCCTGGTTTATTATATATCTGAACAATGTTGTGATACTACTGAATGTAGGAAAGGACAGCTACAACCTTTAAAAATATGAATACATCTCGTCTCTCCCATTTAAATCAGTGGTGGTTAAAAAGTGGCTGCATTCTGCCCATGTTTTTAAAGATGCAATAATATCCACTCACACAAGCAGCTGTTGCAGCAATCTGAGCAGTAAGTTACTTCATCTTCAGTTTCGTCAAAATGCACTGAAATGAACATGAAATGAATACACACACACACACACACACACACACACACACACACACATTTCTAATTGCATGATAGTGGGAACAGTACGGAAGAGCCACAAATGAAGGATCCACAAGGACTTGTGGGGTAAATCTCATTTCACCTCTGCTACTTTTTCCTCTTTTCCTTTCCTGAGCCCCATGACCTCATATCTTTTCATGCCTCTTTCTCCCCTTACCAAGCACCAGCTAGCATACTTGTATCTCCTTGTTCACCCATATTTAATTTTCCCACATTTTCTATCCCTGGCAGCTTCTTTCTGGGAAAGGCTGGCCAGGCACAATTGCATGGGAGGGAACCCACAAATACTTGTGAGGGACAGTGCAGTTGCCCTTGTATCCCATCCCCCCCCCCAAAAAAAAACCTGTCTCTTCTTTCTCTCCTCCTGGAAGCCCCCATATTGTCATCTTTCTCTCCTCTCCTTCTCACTCACCAACCAACCAACATTTTGTCTGCCCCTATCTTCAGCTGTAGTTATTGTTTGTTCTCATGGCTCTAATCTCCACATTTAAAAAAATCATAGATGGGGCCATGTTTAGACTTAGATATATTTACTGCTGGAATAAACTTCGCCTGTTTGAGAAGGTAAATGCAAAATGTGCCTTAAATTTCCATAATTTACCTTTTTGAAATAACCAGGTCACAGGCAACAAAAACATCTTACAAAATGAATTAGCTACTTTTGAAAAGCGCATGCTATCAATGAGCTTCAATATCTCAGCAAAGGTGAAGAGGTTTCCCTGCCTGTCTTGTGTCGAAGTTCATTATGCTGTGCTTTGTATTACACTGACCCATGATGTTGGGACAATGTTATTTGCTTCTCTGTCTCTTCTGCCCTCTAGGGTGTTATGGTCGGTATGGGCCAGAAAGATTCCTATGTGGGTGATGAAGCTCAGAGCAAGAGAGGTATCCTGACTTTGAAATATCCCATTGAACATGGGATTATCACTAATTGGGATGATATGGAAAAAATCTGGCATCATACTTTCTATAATGAACTGCGTGTTGCCCCCGAAGAACACCCCACTCTGCTCACAGAGGCGCCTCTGAATCCCAAAGCGAATCGTGAAAAGATGACCCAAATTATGTTTGAAACCTTCAACGTGCCGGCCATGTATGTGGCCATCCAAGCTGTTCTGTCCCTCTATGCATCTGGGCGTACTACAGGTAATAAAACAATTTGCTGTTCTTCTTAACAATCTCTGGC